>NW_009608918.1:49984-97648 GCF_000690535.1 Cariama cristata
AGAGAGAAAAATATATTGCCTATGACTTAGCAAGATAGGATTTATCACTGTGATTGGTAACTGTATGGTCAATGAAAAAAAAAAAAAGTCATGAAAAAAATCTCTACGCTGGGATTATTTGAAGTGAAATTAAATAAAGGCAGTAGAGATCAGGAACCAGTCTCCATCCACAGGGGAATGGGAGACATGGTCTTCAGTCACTTACATACAAACCCTGCTTCTGTAAATCATTTCCACTCTCACCCTTAAAACAGCAGCATCTAGCTTGTGCTTGTTTTAAAGCTACTGACAAATGTGCTACATTCACCTATCTTATTTTATTGGTGCCCTTTGCAATTTCAGAAGCAGTGTTTTGAAATCAGCTCTGTTTCTTAGTGCTCACGTCTAGATTTTGTCCTACCTGGATGTTTTAGTTGAGTGATACGAAAACTTCTAAACATCAGTAGATTGGTTTATCTAAGGAACTTAGCAGCCTGAGAATTTCACTGAACAAATCCTTGTCCCTATGTCCTGGGAACTTGATCACATGGTTATGTCACCACTGTGATGGAAGTAGATCTCCAAAGCAGAGCAAACAGGTACGGTTGATCTTTTTGTGGTCACACTATTGCCTCAGTTTCCTCTACAGCATCTCCCATCCCTTCACCTCCTTCATTCCTCATCCAGAAGATCAACAACATTGATGTTCTTGTTATCCCACCAGAATCAAAATATTTCATGTCTGAGGCAAATCAGGCAGCCGTGATTCCAATGACCAAAGGAGGATTCAGAAAGGAACTTTACGTCCTCTCCCAGTTTTTATCCATGGCCTTCCAATCACGTGCACTTCATCTGGAGGAAATTTAGCAGTTGTCACCATCATTATTCCCTTATTATAGATTTTGCATCATGGCTGGTTCCCCCAAGACTGAACAGAGTTTTGCAGTACAACATACCCCCACACTTTTGCCTTAGTAGCTTCAAACAAGAAAAGCCTGTGACCTTCCTGTGTGAGCTGGTGGGTCCCATTACACAGAAATTAGCGAAGCACATAGACATTGAAACCTGAATTATTAAAGCCTTGATCTAGTATCCATTGCTATCAGCGAAGGGCCTTACTGACAGTAATAGTCAGGATCTCACTCAGTGTTCAGCAAAGGGTCCCAAGAAAAAAACATCCCACAGGACATCCTTCATTTTCTCTACAATTTGCAAGGTGCTTAAGTACTTAAGTGATCAGAATAAATAAACAGAAAAAGAATGAAAAAGCCAGAGACATAGACAGATGACTGATAGAGACTCCTTCTCACTGCAGCAAATCACTCAGAAGGTCTGGGTTGTATTTCCAATTTTGCCACAAGCTGCTGTCTGATCTTGGGAAAGTCCCTCAAAGGCCATTTCCATTCTGAAAACTGTCTACCTGAGAATGACAACACCTTACTCGGCAGATCTACTTTCTTGAGTAGTCATAGTCCCCTCATTTCACGAAAAAAATAATAATTTTTAAAAAGGGCAGTTGTTTTTTCTTTTTCAAAGAGCTGAACTCAGCTGTAGGCCACCTTCTGCTTGCTCAACAGAAAAAAATAGTTGTATCCCTGCAACCTCAACATCACAGGCTGTTCAAGCAAGGTCCCTGTGGACTTAATGGCTTGCACAATGTCTGATGCAAATTATGCTTGTATTTCCAAGAAAGAATGAATGTAAACTCATTCTGATGAAAGACTGCAGCACCTCTAAACATCAGGGCAGTAGTTTACCAGAAAAAGCTTCAAGTAAGAACATTTGGACATAAAATATATTAACTACTTTTAAGATTGAGTTTAATCAGTTCATAAAAGGGATTATATAATGTGATTGCCTGCACACAAGAGACCCCTTTCATGCCTGCAATCCTTAACTGCAGCATATATCTTAAGGCTAAGAGATCAATCGATGGTAAGGACCCTTCAGAGATTTGACTGTGTATGGGAGGTATAGTTTAAATGAACATGCTTTAGCTGTACATCCCTTCCTGACCTACAACACATTTCATAATGTAGCATTTAGGAGGATTATGATAAATTGGTAATGTAATGATAAGGCAGGGATATCCTGAGTGAAAGAAAACCCTGGATGATGCTGCTGGCAGGACTGGTTTGAGTGCCACAATCCTTACACATTTTGGAGGCCTCCAATGAAATATGGTGCAAAAGAACACCTTCATTGGAGGTACACCATGAAGCACTGAACCAAAACAAGCTGTTCTCTGAGAAGCAAGCACTGGGGATGATGCACTAAACCACCCACGATGGCCTTGCGTGATCACTCCTGTTTTCAGCAAGGGGCGCATAAAGCCTCTGATTGACACACGATGGTTTCCACATACCCCTGCCACTTATGAACCAGTGCTGCAGACGGACCTCAAGAGCTAGTTTAAAGCAATGAGGCTTATCAACTTGTACTCAGTGCCACGTAAGTCATAAGTATAGCTACACTATTTTGGGACCAGCGCTGGCTCTGAGAGCAGCATAGACACATGCACTTGGCACTGTGCCTGCACTAATAAATGATGACTTGAGTGGCTCAGGTTTGGATCTTTCATCACCTACTGCATGGTTTATGGGCAAAATCCACCCATGGATAATGGTGAATTGACTGTACTGCTAAATAACTTCCACTCCCACATGCACTGTATCAAACCAACGGCCACACATACATATGGAAACTGAAATCTCCACGTGGAGGCAAGATAGAATTGCAGCGGCTGCAGAAATCACTGCTGACCAATGTAGCAGAATTGCCAACAGCTGCCATTCACCCATCCATAGTCATCTGTTGCTAAGCTTTACAAAGAGGATCACAATGCCCTCGCTGACAGCTTGACTGGATAGTTCACAAGCACATTTTCCCCCTTCTCCAGGTCAGACCTTTGAGCAACATAATTTGTCAAAGACCATTTCAAAGTTCTTCACAAAACACAGGATCTCATCACCCAGGAACATGGTTGGGGGTTGTTCAAAGTGAAGTAAATACCTGCAGGATACATGAGGTACTAGGCGCAAAGAGTTGTAACAACTCCTGTACCAAGTGTGGAGTATTGGATGCTAAATGGTTACCATTACCCCTTGATTCAGGAGATTTGATATAGATGAGATACAGAGGCTGACAATCTTGTTTTGCTGAAGTTTCCATGGAAGAATATTATAAAGTGTATTCTCCAAAGCACTCCACTTCCTATGTCTCACTCAGGTGGCATAAAAGCTGTACAGACTGGGCATACCCTAGGGCTCAGACCTACAGCCTTTGGAGGTCTGCAAATGGCATGGAATTGATAGGGCAGGTTTGCACCAAGAACAGATGATGGTCCCTGTGGGACTGTTGTCAGTTGGCTCTTCTTATCTGCTGAAGGGTGGCTGCAGGTCAGACTACTGGAACCCCAGTACAGTGTTATATTTTCTTTATGTTAAACAGAAATGTGCTGCAGCCATTTCTTTCTTCTTTGGATGCTGCCTCATGCCATCATATAAATAACAAACAGGCTTGCTACTTGCATATACATGCATATCCTTTATATATACAATTTTGAATGAGGCTATGGAATATCTTTGTGAATAAGCTAATATCCATGGACCTCATTCATGCACAGGTATGAGTCTGATCAAAGTAAGACAGGAAACGTAGAATGATGATTTCAGCTTTAGCTCAAAGAAGTACAAGAAAAGAAGAATAAATTTGTGGAGTATTTTCAACTTGATGCAATATTATTCATTGCTATCTGTGGAATTCAAGAGGAGAAGGTCACTCACGCAGCAGAGAAACTAATCACTGTGGGCGAAATTCATTTTATCTGAGATTAGCCATCTAAGAGGCAAACACCTAATCTAAGGCAGCTTTCTAGGCTCTCTACTCAGTGGGGAGAGAAGGCAACACCCAGTGTGGGCAGGATCAATGACCCTGAAGACAACTCTTTCTGCTGACTACAGAGGGAGTTCAAATTACTAGTTTACTTAAAATGCTTGGCATTTATGCAGTTGAGGTTATAAGAGGCAAAACTTCCTCCAAATATTTAGCACCCACAATATTCAGGAGTTATGTGTAGCATGCCATTTTGCTTGGGTTCCCCTCCCATTTCAGATAATGTTTTCTGCCAAGGTAAGAATATAGCAGATTATAAAGGAATAAAGAGCATCACCTTTGTGGTTCTCTGAATAACACGTATAAGTTGGGTGCCTTTTCCCTTCATCTGTAAGAAAATTATGGGTCGTTAATGCATTCAAGAGGGGGAACCAGTCCTGAATTTCAACAGGACATTCATCAATACCTGGCACTGCAATGGCTGAGAAATGTCTATTGTTCAGTATAAGCCCTGCTTAACAGACTAGGGATAAGAACCATAAAGCAAGCAGACACTCTTGGATTTTTGTATCCTCAGAAGTGTGATTGAAAAGCAGTGACTGGTTCACTGCACTATTGTTCAAAGATTAAGGCAAACAGAACAAAGAAGCGGCAAGGTCATCCAGTCCATCAGAGAAGACACACTTTCCACAGTGTGTTTGAGTGCTTTGTCCAATCTCCTTTTAAAAGTCTCATGCTGTGGGGGCTATACCAGCTCTTATGGGAGTTTGTTATAGTCTAATAATAGATCTTCCTCTCAGGAAAAGTTCTTTGGTATTGCCCCATTATTCTTTGCATGGTATCATTATGTTGCTACACTCTTAGATAATTCCAATAATCTTTCCTTCAAATTTGGGCTTTTCGTATACTTACTCACACACAAGCTTCAGTTCATCATGTTACAGATAATATTTCAAACCTTTGCTGATTAGAAGGCTACAAAGGCAAAGAAGTCATGATGCAATGTTCAAGATGTGAATTCAAGATCACGTGAATACGATGGATAAATGGATTTCTCTTCTGGACAAGTATCAAAGGCTTCTTGCCATCCATTGAGCTACACATACACATTAGCTGGAGGAGTTAAAGGCAGCTTCTCAGATGCCTCCAGCTACAGAAACCTTGTATAATTTATCTGACCATGCTAGTTCCCCACACTCAGGATGCTTTTTTCTTAACTTAGCCTCACATTTTCTTGAAGTCCTTTCTTGTTTCTAGTACTGTTTCGACATAGCAAGTGTCCAGCACTGAGTATTTTGTCATAGATACTGTTATGGAAAACAGAAGCTTCCATTCCCATGAGCATCGCTGATGTTATTGTAGCACCTAGAGGCACTGATGCCATTGTGCAATGTGTTGTAAATGAAAAACATGGTCCCTGTCTCATAATTAAATGATTCATTTGTACAAGGGAGCCTAAGACAGTATATCGGGCTCATTTTCATTAACCCATTGACAACTCGGTCAATCTGGTTGCATTTTCTCATCAGATATCAATTGTCTCCAAATTTTCAATTGAAAAACACCCAATATTTGATTAATTTTTCAACACTAATTTAAAGGAAACAGGGAGTTGTAACACTTGCTATCTCAAAACAAACAAAATGTTCCATAAGTGGCGAAAGTTTTTGGTAAAACTACACCCACAACTAAAATCAGAGGCAATATTTCAAGTGAGCAAAAAAAGCTAGTTTCCACTAATAAAATCAAATTAGCTCTAAGTGGAAGCAATGGAAAGCAAGCCTGAGGAAGGCAGACTGAGAGGGCTTCTAAGTATCAAAATACAATGAAAAAGAAATAGAAATGTAAGTGGAGAAATTAAAACATTTTTAATTTGAGACTTGTGCTGGTGTGAATGTATTTAATACGGTTCTTACCACCATAAAAGTTCTAACTTACAAAAAAGTTGCCACTGGTAGGGAAAATAATCGTAGGAGGAAGTATACGGTAGGTTTAGAAATTCACACTCCCACATGTTCTTCCTCTGATCCTCTATCCCAATTGTGTCTGTCATTTTTCTCATAAAAATTAATTTACTTTAATTTCTTGATCTGTATCTGGTCATGATCTTGGCTGGGGTAAATTTCATGTTTTGGTTTCACGTCCTCTATGTTGAGAGAGATGTGTCCCACTCAGAAGCTTACTGGAATGAAGCTGATCAGTGCTTAACTCATCTTAAATTCATTGACTTTTCTGATGTGTAGATTTTTTTTATCCTGCAAAGTACCGTATCTTGCTTTCCATTTCCACCATAGGAACTTTTTCTGTTCTTCCTTGTTCTCATATCTCTGAACAGGCTTTCATGCAGTCAAAGTGGATACGTCTTCCTTGTATACTGCTTTTATTGACAATTGACACTGGTGCCACTCTTCCTGGGATATGGGGGGAGATAAGGTTCTTGATGCCAATCAGTTACTCTACATAGGAGATACAACATTCCTCTGACAAATATTTGACTAACCTTTCTCCCAGCCACATATATCTCAGTGAACCACTCTCAAATCCTGTGGCCTACCAGATCCATGTGACAGGGAGAGGACTTACCGGAAACTTTAAGGCGGGGGGGTGGGGGTGTGTGGAGAAAGAAAAGAAAACCAAATTACAAGCTAAAATTTCAGCTGGTATGAATTAACAAAGCTTCACTGAAATCAAGAGCTGTATCATTTTACTTTGGTTAAGAATTAGGTCACAGAAGTTTATATTCCCAGAACCTCTCCTGGTACAAATTTTAGTATTGAGAATTGTTTCAATCAGGCAATGATTTGGCATCAAGTTCAGCCACTTAATGGGTTCAGTATAGAAAAAGTTACACGTAAAAGCCAGATGAAGTCAATGCACACCAATGTTTCCAGTGGATTTAGCACAACTCTTCCAATTTCGAGGAAGACTTGGGTTTTAAAAAGACCAGCTCTTTACTGACTTCATATGAATATCTTAATCTCAGCTTGACTGGCAATCTTTTGTAAAGGCATCAGTCTTGGAGGATGAAAGCAAAGGAAAAATTTCTTCAGAAACAAAAAAAGGTGGGCAGGAAGCCAGCTGGTGGGAAAGTCTGAAAAGATAAATTAAATGGATGTTACTTCAATGGGGACCACTGAGCAGCCCATAGCGACCAGTGTCTAAAGTGATGTACCCATTGGGAATACTGCTACTCAGTATAAACCCAATTAAAATTCTGATCGGGAGGAAGATCTTTGGCACATTCCCAGACTATAAATGTTGGGACAGGAAGCAAGACTTGAGATTTAGTCAATTAGATTCCCAGGTCTGCAGCATGTGTCCAGAGCTTGCTACCAGGGACAGGCCAGAAAGTACCAAACGCATATGGGTATGCCTCAGAAACCACCTGCCCTCATCACACGTTGGTTGTGACATGTTCCAATGTCTGGGACACGGTGACAATGCAGATCCAAAATGAGGCACTAACCAAAATTGCAGAAAAGGAACTGACTAACAGGGAGATGACAATGGCCCGTGCACAAAAGGGAACTGTTGGGCTGTGGAGAGTATTTTTGGAGTTCCTCAAGGATCGGTCTCAGGACTGATGTGACAATAATGTCATTAATAGCATTACCACAAAAAAAAAAAAACCAAACCTGCTGTAAATGGAATTTGCTGATGAGAAGTTTAAAATATCTACATTATCAATGCAGAGAAGGATGAGGAAATCATACATAAAGCACCAGATAATGTCAGTGATGAGAGTAAGAGAAGGAGGATGACCTTCAACAGGGAGAACAAGTTTGGTGCTTCCCTTACAAGCCAATGAAAAAAGGATATGTGGACTCATGGTGTGAGTATATTAATGCAAATCTGTAATAATATGGATCCTGCTAAGTTTCTTGCTTGGCAGTCTGAAGGAATAGGTGATCTGACCAGATAAGTTGGCATCAGCACCAGCACCCCCATTAAGGCCTGACGACTTCTAAAGTCACCAATGTGAAAAAGAATTGGGGATAATGGTGCCCTACGTATACCCAAATATCTCTGCACCAACTTTCTCCATTTTATACGGAGAAGTGCTCTCAGTGACATAAAGCATAAATCATTACCGTGTAGAGACTGTAGTGCAACTAGATGAGGACTGGGGCTCATTCCTCTTGTGCTGATGACTTTCAGGCCTTAATTGCTTTGTGTAGTATTTCCTTCTTTTTTTAAGCATTGCCTCAGTGAAAAGGAGGCAATAGGCAGAAAGCAGGGTCTGACTGCTGGGCACTTAGGATGGATCCAGAGGACACTGCAGCTGGTGACCTCCACTCCTCAGACAGTCTGGGACAGGCTGGTGGCTACAGGAGAAGGAACAGGTCACCTGGGACAGACAGAGGAGCCTCCCTGACCCATGCTGTCTGATGTTCCCAGCAAGGTAATACAGCACAGCCAGTGAATTAAAAAGGAGGAAACTATGCTTCAAAGGCAGGGATGTGAATCAGACTTTCTGCCTGTGAGAGTGGCTCCAAAAGCCATTGCTAGGGCTGCCAAGAGGCTGAATCCCAGAAACACCACCCAGATGTCCATTGCTAATCCCTGCTGCCTGAGCTGTCATACCCATTGGCAGTCTCACAGGGGTCAAAAATAAAAAATTTGGCCTAGAAGCAGGCAATTCCAGGGCACTCACTTGACTGACTTATCTTGCAAGTCTGACACACACATGCTGCAGGGATGGGCATCATGGAAATGCTTGCTGATGTCACCCAACAGATTCATTTGGGATGCAAGAGACACATATTCAGACAAATGCACTATCTGGGAGAAATGCATCTCTGCCAGGTGCACAGGAGCCTCCATCCTGGGACAGAGACACAAAGCCACACCTGCAGCCTCCCATCACGCAGAATAAATTGCAGTTTTGGATCATAACCCTTGGGTATTAGTGCAAGCTAGCAGATCCAACCCTGGAGCGTTTCCCCTTAAGGTTATGAAACATAGAGGGATTGTTCTTTTATTCTATGGACTGTTTTTTGGCACCAGCATTGGTGCTTTTTGTAAGCAAATAATTTAAAATGTGATTTTTTTGAGGTGATTCACACCAGGCTTTTCAGAGACTTTGTGCCTGTATGTCTTAAGTACAAAATTGTAGGCACCCAGATCTATAGGCTGAATTTTGCAGAAGCAAAGGGAAAAAAAAAATAAATCATTTAAACTCCAGGGAAATTAATCCAAGGTCCATAGACTTCCCACTCTCCACTGCTTCTTGCGAACAAGACAAATACGCTTGAGCAGTTAACATCTCACTACTTGAATAAGTGAAATTGCCCCTTATAAACCTTAAAGTTTCCACTAAGAGAGAGTGAAAGTGGAAAAAAGAATATTTAAAACTACTGCTGGACACAAATGCTAAGACTTATTTGGCTCAGGATTTTCAGTCAATCCACTAAATCAAGAGAGGCACATTTGCAAGCTCCTATTTAGCCATACACCCCCAATCTTAAGATATTCAAACATAAAAGTTTGGTTCAGGCCATTCCCAGTAAAGATGCTATCAAAATTAAAAATGTCTTACACTGCTGGTAAATCTATTACTCAGAGAGTCTACTTGTCTGGTTTCTTGTCAGCCTACAGAGGTTTTTTGTTGGTTTCTTTTGACAGCACAGTAACATTTTCTTTCTGCAATGCTTCATTAGCCCATCTTACTCATGCAATTTTCCCCATTTTATTTCATGTAAATCAAATTACTCATCAGCTCTGTAATGCCATCAGTGTACAAAAAGCCTTCTATTAAAAAAAAAAAAAATCATATAGTAAAAAACCCAAAACTGATGCTTATGCAGGTAGTATAATTTATTGGAAAACTATTGGTAAGAGGTATATAAAGTTAAATGCTCTTATGAGGATAGAAGGACTTGGGAGGAATTTTAACAGGATTAGATTCTCTAGTATGTGGCTGAGGTATGGTGGTCAGGAAATATTTTCCAAACAAGGGGATTTTTGCCTTACTATGTCTTTTTTTTCTTTCTTCTTTCGGCAAGTGTGGCTAATGGTACTCATGCCTCAGTGCCTTAGTTCATCTGCTAAGTATTCCCCACTTGAAAAGATGTGCCGTAACCAGAATATTCTGTTTATTCACCAGAATACACAGGTGAACTGCAAGCAGTTTACAACTTTGCATGTGAGTATTTTCTCATCCTCTGCAAGATCAAAAATGACAGCAGAAACAAGCAGCGGGGTCACTGGTGCAAACCTGAATTTGACTCTGCTAGAGAGGTTTCAGTGAGAGGTTTGCACTCACTCACAGCCATGGACAATGAACATGTACATGTCAGGTGAAAAGGGGGGCAAAAACCCAGAAGCAGGGTGCTAGGACAGGACTTGGGGTGCCCCATCAGAGATCCCTCTCATAGCCTGGGTATTTCCCCACTTCTCCCCACTGAGGACAAGCTCCTCCTTGCACGTGTAGGGTGCAGGGCAGGGAGGTGGAAAGCAGAGGGAGGAGGTTGTGAGGATCAGTGCATTAAACACCCTCGTAAAGCACAGTTATAAGGTCTGAAAAAAGAAGCTCAGTTAGAAAAAACACTTTTTCAGTTATTACTCCTGTTATATATCAGGTGATTGATATTCGGATGCATAAACATACGTGAACATGCACACGCACACAATTCAGTATTTTTAAATCTCTCATTTTACCACAGCTTTTTATCCTAACATTAAGGTACAGTCAAATACTAAACACAAACCACTGCAACAGACAACATTAAAGCGGTAAGAAAGCAAATGGCTGAATGCTGAGCAAGCAGACAAGATAAAACAGTGTAAATCATACCTAGGAAACCCTCAGGGGTCTTTCCCAAGAGTAATCGATAACAGGTTAGTCTTCTGAGCAGAATGAATTTCTTCTGGGATAGACAGGCAGCATCAGCTGAGATTTGTCTCTCACAGACAGGGTACATAGAAAAATGTTTCCAAGTATCACTATATAACCAGGAAAACTGGTGACTTGTAGGATTGTCTCATATATACACTGAAAGCGATGACAGAGGGGTCTTACAATGTGAAGGCTAACCTAGGGAGCAAGCATTGCAGTGGTATCAGTATGATGAGACACAAGAAGGAACACTTGTGAGAAATTTTTTAAAAAATAAAATAGACAAATGGCTGATCAAAATCTCAGGGAGCAACTTGGTGCGAATTTCATTAAAAAGAAGCTTTCACCTGCAACTAATGCCCTTGCTTGCAAAAGCCTTTTGGTCTTAACAGAGAAAGCAAGCTGGACTTTGAAAAGATCACTGCTGATGGCAGGGAGAGCACTAATTAGCCAGCAGGGACCCTGGGGAGTTGATCCGTGTATAGATGTGAAGCTCGACATTTCTTGCTAAATTTTCTGTCAGTCTGAAGTGAGGTAGGATGTGTAGCCAGAAGCAGTCTTTTTGCACAGTGTCACTGCTTTCAGCCCTTTCTGAAGCTGGGAAGTATAGCGGTTTGTGAGAGTTAAAAAATTATCTTCCTGTTTTTTATCCCAGAGTTCAGTTTTCCCTCTCATTCTGGATTGCATTTCCAACAATTTAGCCAGTAATGAAGTCAGCTGTGGATAGTATACAAGTTGGGGCACATGGTTCATTCTCCAGTCTCTGCTCCCAAGGACTTCACTGAGCCAATTCAAGAAAAAAATGATGGGGAGAGTTTAACATCTTCTACCCCGATTCTTGCCTGTGATTTGCCTTTGAAACGCACACACTAGCACAACAGTAATCCAGAGCCAAGCACCTGACACATCTCTAATTAGCATTATTCTTGCAGTTTTACTTTGGATTTTTCGCCTGTGAAATAATTCTTTTTGAGTCAGAGCACTCATTGCATCTTAGAGCTATTTCTGCTGCATTTGTTCAATATTATTTGTTTCTACCTGATCACATCTAAACACCCTTGTAACGGATGGTAGTAGCCATTCTTTCAGACCAGAGGAAATCTACAGATAACCAGGAATTTACTGCAAAATGCTGCCCTTCATTCCACTTACTCGTTCTTTTACATGATTGCAGCTGACTGGGGTGGATATTTGCAGAAGGTAAATGCTGAGCAAAGCTGTCTCCTTGCACTAACCTTACTTTCATGAGAGAAATGTTTCTAAACTTTTAGCAGATCTACTTTATGATTCGACATTGTCCTTTCAAGTCTTCTTACCTAAACATGTCAAAACCTCCTCTGTAAGAACTTGATCCTGCATCGATATTGGCTTCTGGGAATCGTAGCCACCCTAGAAGCCCAGATTTTAGTGGGAATTGGACATAACGGAGTTGTTGTTTCCAACAGCTTGGTGAAATACAAGTACCTCACAAGCAGGAGGCATGGATTACTCCTATGAACCAGTTTTTTTGCAGCTCTGGTTGCCCCAAGGTCTTCATACACAGGAAACCGTGGAGAAAGCACTACAGGACAGATAGGTTCAGGTAGTCTTGCTGGCTTGGTATCAGTATCACCACCAGACTGGGAAGAAAGCGGGGAGAGAGGAAGAGATGAAGACATGGCCAACTTGCTCAAGAGAGGCTTGGCTGTGAAAAGGTTGGGAGCTGCCCGTGCTGATACACTGTTGCCAGGCCCTACTCTGCTACTGGAACAGATCAAAAAGTCCATTTATACCTAACTAATCCCAATCAAAGAAAGTTTGTTTTTTTTTCCCTGGACAACATGTATCTGTCCACAAGTAGGGGAGATGGAGAGTGTGAGTGCTCTTGTTGAGCAATTGAGTTCGCATTAGGTCTTTGCTGGTGAGTGATGCTCAAAATCAGTTTTAGAGGTGGGGCAGCAGGAACTTGCAAAGCAGGTTGCCTTCCTGCATCACATATGTTAGTGGCTGGCCTGTAATCCTGGGAAAGTTGGGGTTCTATAGGGACCGCAGGTTTCTACGGAGTCAGTAGAAGAAACCAAAGGAAAACAAGCCACTTCCTCTATGGCTTAACTTCCTACATGGGAATCCTCACATGCAAAATAAGAGGAATCATCATATGGAAATGGACTGAAACCTACAAAGACACACTGTAGAATTAGATGTTGAGCAGGGAATTTTTTTGTGTTTTCCGTGCGTGCTCCACTGAGAGGACGTGGTATTTTCACAGTATCTTACAGAGTCTCAATTAGAGTTTCACTCTTGCCTTCCATTTGTGATGTCTTTCTACACCCCTTGACATCACCTCCAGCTGTGTCTGCTGCACTTCCCTTGCCACGGTGCTCTGCACCGGTTGCACAGATAATGGCCTGACAAAGGCAGCCAGAGGGCCAAAGGCTGCATCTCTTTCTGAACACAGACTACATGGCTGAAGTCACAGGGTGAAGTTTACACAGGCAATCCTCCTGCTTTAGGAAAAGCAGGCACTTGCGCTGGCCTCAGGAAGTTCAGGAGGCCTATGAAGACTCTGATGCTTGTCCTAAGATAGTGTTAATTTGGTTTTGTGCAAGAGTGGCTAATGAAGCTCTTGGAAAATAGATAGTGGAAGGTTATTGCACAAGGGCTCACAGTCCCTTCTTGTCAGAGGAGAGCTGTCTACTTCCTTCTGCCTCTGCATATTCTTCTGGATTGCACAGCTATGAACAGGGATAAGAGCCGAGAACATCATAGGCCAAATTCTCAGCTGTGCTTTTGCAACTCTTGTGGGGTAACCTTTGTTGAGATTTCCCACTGGCAGGAGCACATCCAGTATTGAACCATTCCAAATAATCCCTAGCTCCAGGAATGCACTGGGAATGTGCCCTGAACAAGCCCGTACTCTGCTGCTGCAAGAGCTCCATGAGGGTCATTGAACTGATGTTGCTTTGATTTGTTGCAGTGACTCAAATTATCCATCTGGTGCAGGGATCTGGAAAACACAGGCATGTAAGCTTCACTAAACTATTCAGTCTTCGCAAATATTGGCCAAAGTGAGGTATCTGAATCCTGAAGTCCTATAGGTATTACAAAGAATATTTCAAACTCCCTTTGAACTCAATCCAGGAGTAAGTGAGGGAGATGCTGAGACTTGCTCTCCGTTTTGTTGGAGGTTTGCAGATTGTGAGCATGGAGGGCAGGAAAGCTCCCCTTTCCCTCTAAGAACTGGGAAACCAGAGGTGCTCTTCCTCCCAACCCCTCTTACCTCCCTGGCCTGGCATCAAATTTCTGTGTTGCACCTTCAGCACAGGTACGCCCTCACGTTTGCCTTTACAGGCAACTGCTTTATACTTACCCTCCCAAGAAGGTTTCTCCAGCAAAGCTCGGGCTTCCTGTAATAACAAAATGAGAGGTGTTGATGATGTTCATGAGAGAGGACACACTCCTTTCTCCACTCGGCTCCGGTGGCCTTCAGAGCAGTCTAGGCAGAAACTGCTCCCCCAAGGCAAAAGAGACACAATTCCCCCAGTTCACAGAAAGGAAGAGTATTGAATTCCCATAATACCCCAAATATATGTCAGATACAAGCTATTTCATGCCTCCTATATCTTCTTATCTAAAGTCTGAAGTAATAACAGAATAGTAATTTCATTATTCCACAAGATCATGTAGCCGCCAAAACACTGTCAAGAGATGCAGGCATTTCTCCACACAAGTCCAGTGCAACTGTAAACAAAAATAAATGCAACTGGAACTGGAAACATCACTAGCAGCTACAGGACTACATCTTTGGTTGTTTGCTTCAGCAGGCAGTACAATCAGAAAGGCTGTAACGTGTGATTTAGACGCTCTGCAATATAAGTACCAAAGGAGAGCTTTGTCACAAGTTACAGGTCATTTTCCTCTGACCGTCTCCTGTGTCCACAGTGTGAATCTACAGCCATTCTAAAACCAGTGATCTTTGGGCTTCATGAAGACTTGATGATTAAATTGTCATCTGTGACACAGAAATTAAAAATAGGTAAGAAGTATTAGATCAGTCTGTACATTTCCTTTCTACAGCAGGGACCTTCCCTACCATGCATCGTACAGTGGTCTTCTCAGTTGATTTTTAAAGGACAAATAAAACATGGATCTATCAATTTGTAGATGGCTCTGGCATTTTCACTGCATTTGCCACCTTCCTGCCACATTCAATCCTCCCCCCACTTACCCCTACTTAATATGTGGGTAAGGTACCCCCCATTTAACATTTCCACCTTTAGCACAGGGCCCTCTGAGAACTTGAAAGACTGATGAAGTGATTGTGGACAGAAATAACTTCAGCATCCACATAGTCCACAACGCTCAATTCTCATACAAATTTTAATTATTCACATAATTCAGTTTCCTTGACTCAGATAGCACATTTTGGCATCACGAGTCTCAGAACAGCGTGATGCTCACTGGGTTCAGGCTCACCTTTGCCAGGCAGAGATAGCCTGTCAAGTCTATAACCTCTACCGAAGTGGCTGCCGAGTCACAAGGTCATTATTAAGTTTGCCAGTACGTCACACAGTGAGTCATATTTAATAGCCCATCTGCTGTCACACTTCATAAAATATTTTCCTATTATTTCTCCTTCCTGTTCTATTCCTAAGGAGCAAAGCAATCCTCGGCGGATGTGTAACTGCCAGAACCCATTTTTGCAAATAAAAGAGCAGAAACATAGTTGTTGCCATTCCTACCACCCCCAAACGTCTGATAACTCTTATCATTCTTGCTGACATTTTAACAATGCTGGCTGCTGTTAGGGATCAGCATTAGGATTCCTAGTCACAACCCAGGGCCTTATTTTACTAGGCACTGCAAAGACATAGCACAAAAGCTGCACCTCAAAATGGCTGCAGACTAAATACATTCACAGGGCAATTCCTCTCTCACTCGGCACGGATTCCCCTTTGGGACCAGCCTCCCAATTCTCACCACTGACTTCAACTAGACTTTATGGGGACCTACACTTTCTGAATACCTAATTCCTCATTTTTTCCTGTATCTGCATGCTCAAAACTAAGTTAAAGCAATGATATTTCAGTAGCTGGGTGTCTCTGTCTCTACCTTCTTTTTTTTTCTTAATGAAATAAACTGTCCTGCATTTCTAAAGCTATCTAATCAGCAACATCCTTTACAGAAATTCTGTCTTCATCCTGCCAGTTTATGCTACGTAAATCCCATTAGTCATCTTGAAATTTAGTAGCTCCATTTTGTTGTCTGTTGGGATTTTTTTCCTAGAGGATCTGAAGGGGACAGGCAGAAGAGATTATTGTGAATGAACTGATAATTTTCTGAACTCATTAAATATGCTAGCAATTATTAATAATTAATGGAAACAAGGGTACGTTCTCCTCCCCAAGAAGCCAAGAATGCTCTTTAATAGCTGTACAGCAGTCCTTTGAAAATAGACAATGAGTCTGCTCCTTGGGGGTAAAAGTAAATGATCTGGATTGATGCTTTCTATTCCTCTTCCACTGCAGTTTGCATTTAACAAGAACTTTAAAGAGAAAGGATTTGCTTCCTAGTCAGTTAATATCATGCTTACTTCACCTCTGCAAATGCCTCAAAGTCTAAGTGGCAGATGTCACAGAACATCCTCTCTGGAAACCTTTTTGCTCACTTCAGCTCCATGATGAAGTTGCATTGAAAATGCCAACAGCTTTCCACTGGAGAAGTCTTTGAAGACATCAGCTGTTGAAACCTTGCAGCATCTCCTCGCAGCAAACAAGACACCCCTCCCCTGCCACGGGGGAGAAAGGTGAAGCAGAAAGAGTCACTTGCAGGAGACTGCAGGAGCCTCAAAACCAGAGGACGAGAAGGAAAAATGAGGGCACCTAGATTCCTGACACTGGTGACTTGGATATCCTCCTGATGGTTGGGCAACACCAATCCTGGTGGCAATGTACTCTACACCTCCTCCTTCCACTCTGGGCCAAATCAGTCTCTTGTGGCACGCTGCTGGGAGAAGCGCATTCAATTTTTATTCACTAGTGGGTGATACGGCCACAGCAAAGGAGGAATCTGAACTGCAGGATGAAGCAATCTCGCTTTGAACGCATGAGCCTCAGAAGGTCTGCTTATACTTTCATTGCAATGAATATTACTTGTTTCGATCTTATACAATTCAGTTGTTTACCCACAGGCAAAGAGCTGAAGTTTTCTGGTCATGAAAATAAAACAACTGAGAGAAGAAAACACAAGGAAAAATTAGCTAATGACCAGTGTATTTTTACAGGAAGTCAGAGTTTTGTGTGAGGATTAGTTTGTCTTTATGTCAGATGGAGAATTTAGATTGCAGGTTAATAACACTAGTGAAATTTAACGGATTTTTAATTTAATACAGATAGAGGCTGTTCATCCTTCCAGTTCCAGTTCCAGTAACAAACAACGCACTTAGGCAAAAATTTAAGGATATGGACCAGAACACAGTAGCCTATGACCGCAGCAATCAGGTCTTGCAGGTATAAGCCAATTCTACTGTCCTTTGCATCTTGTACTGCATTTTACACCTTTTAAAAATTAACATGTAAATTCCTTATTCCTGTGCAAAACCAGGATATTACAGTCATACAGAAGAGGGAAAAAAAAGGGGGGGAGGGGGAACTCAAAACCCAAAAAGACTATTTAAAGACAAAATAATATATGGTGGATTTGTTTGGCAGGAAAAATTCTGTTTTCACCTGTAAATAAAGAGGAAGAACAGGCTGATTTGCTTTAACTGAAAATAAGAACACTTCTACTTTCAATATTTCCAACTAAAACACAGATTCATTTCTGATGACTGATAAAAACCAGGGCACTTTTTTTAGATAGACTAGTGCAATTGCCTGTATGTTTCCGCCAAAAGATACATTGCCAATCCTGACAGCAATTTTACTCTATTGCATAAACTGGCAAAGAGGAAGGAAATGTTCATCTAGAGAAGCAATAGCAATAAAAGATGGAGATTCTGCCTTGAGTTTACAACATGGAGAAATAAATACAGCTTGTTCTAAAAAGATGAGGTGAAGGCAGTTGTGATCCTCCATACTGAGGCAAAATACACTTGAAAGTTGGACTGATGCTCAGTTTTGCAGGACCAGAAGCGACCCATGCTATTCTAAGGGATGAACAAGAGGGAGGAGCACTCAGCAGTGTTTGGTGTCCAGCTCAGGACTGAGGGGAGGAAATTAGGGAAAAATCTCAGGTTACTACTTTGTAAGTGGTCCTAAAGTCCAGGAGAAGGTTGAAATTAGCAGTAAACCAGCCCAATCCCCACATTATGATGACTTGTACAAAGCAGAGGATTTGAGCCCTGTGGCAGCTCTGTGGGAAATGGTTGTCCCAAACCACTTCCACTTTTGAGATTTCTCCCGTTTCACACCAGGACAAATCTGTGACCTCTAGGAGATTTTCTCAGATCTCTGAGGGCCACCCATCTCAGAAGGGTCAATAATCTGGTGGGGAGGGCCTCCAGGCTGGACAAAGATGACTGAAGTTCAAGTTCCTTGTTGATCCCGATCAGGGGCTGGATCTCAGGTTTTCCATGCGCCAAGCAAGTTCCATAAATAGCAATCTGTTAGCAGTCCTGGGCCGGACAAGATTAGTTAGCTAAAAGAATGCAACCTCAGATCTAGACTTTCTGTGAAAAGCACAGAACATTGAAACCTTAGCGAGCTAGTAGGAAAATTAGTGCAGCTAGGAGAGATTTTAGACTGGGCAGACTTTCTTTTTTGGATTAGTGAAACAAATTGCATTTGTACAGCCCAAATGAGCTTCAGGGGGAAGAAACTGTTATGTGTGAACAAAAAAAGCGTCAAATTGATTGAGAGAAAAGACAGACAACCATTTCTGTAGCGGGCAGCCCCAGTAAAATGGAAAGAAAGGAAAAGAATATGAGCCATACACTGGAAAACTCCAGAGAGTAAAGGGAAATAGTATGAAAAAAAAAACAAAAAGAAAAATAATATGAAGCTTTAAAATTAATGGAAAAAGTAAAATTATGAAAGAGGTCTCCACAGGAAAACGGGCAAAGCTGGTGACTTAGGGGGATTTCAGAGGGTTTCATCTGTAAACAAATGTAAGAGATTTCAGAAAGCAAATAAGGAACTAATAGTAGCAGCAGGAGATACACAGAGAGGAGTGTTTCAACATCACAAGCATAACCAAATCAGAGCAAGGAAGTGAAAGTTCAAGAGGATGGGTGATCATGGAGGGGAGCAATGTAGCAGCTAATGACACACAAGCTTTCAGGTTTTAGCCTGGCAAAATTGAGATACTGGGTCTTGAGGAGACTTTTGAGTTCATCTGCATGTCAGACCTGCACCACAGTAAGTGTCACCTTCATTGTTATTAAAAATCTGCCCCCAAGCTCCCAGGGTTTGTGTCCACATGCTCTGCTTGTGAAAACCACTGTCAATTTACAAGACCAAGTTACCACTGAAAACAGAGTTGGAAGGAGTCTTAGAAGATCACCTAGTTCATTGCGCTGCTCAAGACAAAGTTATCTGCACCTTGTTCATTCCTGACAGATGTTTGTCTGGTCCATACAAGTCTCTTTACGTATTTGCATCCAGATTAAGTCATTGCTGTAGCGAGACTGTATCAATTTTTAATAAATAAATCTGTTCTAAACCTATATCTAGCTCTGCCCAGAAAGTTGTCATCTCTACAGGCTGAGTGAGGAGCTGAGTGAGGAGCCAAGTCCCCCACTGGGCTGCAGGAGGCTGACCCTATTTCTTTGTGGATGGGAATGAAGCTGTACATACTGGACAGTGTTAAGTACAGTTGTGTTCCTTGCAGCATGTATTTAATTCACCCACACACATACACTCAGCATACAAAGAACAATCTGAAGATCTCTGTGCTGTAAAAAAAGGTTATTTGGTTTGGTTCATTTTGAAAAGTGAATATTGACTTAAAAGAGCTCTGTTTTAATCTGAATGTGAGAGTGGATGGTGTCACATTGCTCAGTGCTGGAGAACAACCAGCAGTTACACACCACAGCCTTGGGCAGAGGGAACGGCCATGGCATTGTGCAGCTTCTCCTCTAGTCTCCATCAGATGCACTGTTCACACCTCACCTGTTTTGTTCCACCAGCACTTTTAAGCCTCTCCAAATCCTCTGCTACCCACTTGCGGGGACTGTGGGACAGATTTACATAGGATGCCACAGCTGAAAAGGGTCTGGACAGTGTCAGTATGGAGTCAGGCCAGGCTGTGTGGTATGAGTCAGCCTAGCAGATGTGGCTACCCTAGCTCACCACGCTTTCACCAACACCGTCCCACAGCAGCAGCTATTCAACTGACCCAGCACTAGGTCTTGTGTAACCAGCCACAGCACAAAAAGTTCATGTTGACCAACACCTCGCTGCCAGTTGCCAAATGTTTATTGTATGAGCCTGGACTAACCATAACAAGAACTTAGTTTGGCCAAAGCAGAAAGAAAAAGATGCTTAGCTTGAGATGGAAACCAAATCAATTATTTTGTAAACAAGCTTGGTGCTCTTCCTAAAAATGGATGTCAGGCCCTCATTTGGTGTAGACGGGTATGACTTAAACTGATCTCAAAGAGCAAGTTAGGAGAAGCAGTCAAGCACCGAAAGTCACTTTATAATGGCTGTCTCAGGTGTTCAGTGCTGTTCAAAAGGCCATGCACAACCTCCCCAGGCTCTTCACCTCTACTGACTGCAGGAACAGTCCTGTACCAGAACACCGGCATTTCCATTCCTGACATTGACTGTAACAATAAGCCATCAACGGCAGTACATTAACAGCTGAATAGCAAAACACCTTAAAAAGACTCAAGGCTTCTGCCATGGGAGGAATGCCCCAAAAGATGATCAATACCACTCTGTGTAGTTTTTTGCTTTACCCATAGCAGTAGAAAAACAATGTAGGAAGGTCATCTACATCAGATGAGATGACCCTCCCTCCAGTTGCTCCTGAAGGCCACCAGGGAGGTGGCAGAAGCTGGAAAGAATCTCAGATGCCTGGTGGGGTGACAGGCAGGGGAAGGAGGCAAAGTGGATGAAGAGCCAAGCTGTTGTTCTGATGTGACTCATTGATTTTCCACTTGAGTTTGTGACTGTTCTTACAGAAAAAAAGAAAAAGGACCAAGACTGCTTTGGGGCCTTATTTTAAATTTTTCTGACACAAACAGAACCTTTCTTCATATTTTCTGTTCTTCACCTGGCATTTCATTTCTTAGTATGGGAAAGCTGATGTTTCTTTCCTGTTTTTACCACATCTGATCACTATAGATGATGTGGTAACATTTGCTCACATTTATGCAAAACGTAATGACCCAAAACACAATGATTTTTACTCTTATTATGCCACAAATTTGGAATTTGGGTAAACCACACTCTGGATGGAAGACATTGTCTCAAAGACTTGCTTTTCTAACTCACATTTAGGGGATTTGAGTACATTTACTAGCATTCAACTAGATTGTTTTAAGCTCTCTGCTTTTTTTTTTTTTTTTCTTTAATAATATCAATGTGATAGGAAGTTATGCATTATATTAAGAAAAATAAACACTTTAGTAATCTGCCTTAACTGTGGTCTTTTACAATTCTTTAGACTTTCATTTAGGTATCAGGAGAAATGTTATACTGAAGCCCATTTTTTTACTTTCTCTGTACTATGCAATATTTTATATACCTTTATTATATCCATTGACCTTCATCTCCTTTTTAAGCCAAGCAACACTGCTCTGCTGACTCTCTCCTCTCCTACAGGTCTTACCTGACTTTCAGACTTTCCCATTCACCCCTATGGAGCCATTCTCTTTCTCCAATACTTAGACAGTCCCTCGCAAATGCCTGTTACTTTTATTAAACTCTCACCCCTTCCTGACTAAAGACTCATATGACTTTTTTACTCCGTCCATACAACACAAAACATATGTGTTTTTCTCAGACATGTGGAGAAAGTCTATGTTTATTTCTGCAAATAGGGATCTGAGCCTCTATCAAAAGAAAAATAACAAAGAATCACCCCCCTACACACACACACACACTCACAACCAACGAATTAATTTCAGCAAGAGCAAAGGGAAAACCTGGCAGATGGAATTTTCCTCCCTCTGAGGCATTTTGGCTAATTTACATCCTCGTTTCAGAGCTAAAGGCTCCCACTGAAAGGCAGCCATGTGTTCCTCTTAAACAGGTAGATTTGATTAAAGGTTGGACTTCTGGGGTATGATCCTGCTGCCCCTGTACAATCAGTCCTACCAAGGATAACGAGATTACTCGCAGGAGTAAAGTACCACAGAACCAAACCCTGGAGTCTCACCAATTAATCGGAGAATATTCTCCTCTTTGCCACTCTGCTCCTTTCTTTATTGCCCTTAAAATGTCAGGGGAGCTTCAGAGTTATAGCAATTATTGTTATGGAGAACAGGGCATAAAATGAACTGTTATTGCCTTTGAAAGAGCTGGAATGTCTTTACCTTTCAAGAGTAGGGCATAAAAATCTGTATGCAAATGAATAAGTATAAATGCAAATATAATCTACACAGGAGAAAGCTGTTTTTCCCTGAGCTAAGGAAGCATAACGATAATCAGACTCCCAACTGTAAATGGTGCTCAGTGTTTTGTAAGGGCTGTGGAAAAATGAGGCGAGAGTTTAATCCACTTTCTCCTCTGGTTAGAGGAAACAGGTGTGGCTCTATTTCTAGGTGGCTTATTATTTTTCATGAATATATTACAGGCACTCTTTGCATATTTCAAGTGGTAGCAAAATTTGCTGTTCCTGCTCAGGAATACTCACTGGCTACAGAACAGCATGGACTGAGAGGTTTAACGGTGCTGCTTTGCTCCACTTAGATGGTTTATAGGGATTTGAAGAGGCGGTAAAACATCCTTTGGCAAACAAAGGCTTCCAAGTGGATGGAAGATGAGTGCATCCGTCATTTACCAATGGACAAAACAGAGGGAAATTAAAAGGCAGAATTTCTTGTCAAAGTCCCTACCTTGCAACAGATATCCCAGGTTTCTAGGAGATGCCTGTCCCCAACCCACGTGGGGCAACTGAGACCTTCTTAGCAGTGGAGCTCCCTGAAGAAACATTTACATCAATTCACAATTCAGCATGAGACATACAGTGAATGAACAATGACAGCACCCAGTATGTAGCTGAGCTCAGCACACGGGCAAAAACACAGGGACCCAAGTGAGTGCTGGATCAACGAGAGCCATGTTAGTCCAGCACAACTGGAGAAAAAGCGTTGGTGTGAGCACTACGTTTTTGCATGCTCTTTGTTCTCATGGCCCAGAGTAACTGTGTTGAAACAAAACCACTGAATACCACTAATCACTGTGAGTTCAGCACTGGGAGAAAAAGAAATTAGATACAGTGTGCTCTGGTCTGGGTCAGAAGGGAAGGACATGGAGCAGTTTGGGGGAAAATGGGTGATCCCAAGGAAAAAAGAGAGAAAAAGCAGGGAAGAACTAAGTGACACCCAAGTGTGTGTTGTGTCCCAAAGTTCAGCTTGATACCTGTGGCAAGCTGATGGGAATGAAGCCAGCTTAATGAACAAGAAAGTGAAGAAAGCAAGAGATGTGAAAAATAAAGACAGTAGGTCATGGGGAAGGGAAGGAAAGGAACCAAAATGACTCAGAGGACACCAAACTTCTTAAAATGCTAAACGAAAAGACCAGTAAGATTCAGTTGCAGACAACAGTCTGGAAGAAACTAAGAGTTCAGCAAAGGAGACAGGTTTAAATCCTCCCAGGATGTGACACAATCTATTGGCAGAACAGAGAAGACATTAAAAAGTCCCTGGTGAAACTAAATTAAAGGGGATTATTTTGCTGCAACATTCACAAAAGGACAACAGGCAAACAAATGCACATTTCCCACGAGGTGCAAAGGTCAGAAAAGAGACATGAACAGCTGAACAAGAAATCGAAACTGCTAGAGATTTGATTGTAGTGATGGGATTGTTGCCAGCATTGAGAAGGATGGCAAACTTCTAAGGAAAATTTGGCAATAAACTAACGAGTCAGCAGAGAGCAATGAAAGTAGGACACAGTGACAACCTTGACTTCAATGTTAGGGGGGAAGAAATGCAAGGCACAAGGTATTTTAATCTGGCATAGAATAATGTACAATCAGGCCAATACTTAATATGGGAAGAAAATAAAACATTAAATAAAATTAAGAGTCAGGAAGAAAACCCACAAAGTTTCTTCAAATTTAATGGAAACTTTAGCAGAGCCATGTTATCATAGAATCACAGAATCGTTTGGGTTGGAAGGGACCTTTAAAGATCACCTAGTCCAACCCTGTGCCATGGGCAAGGACATCTTTCACTAGATCAGGCTACTTATAGCCACATCCAACCTGGCCTTGAACACTTTCAGGGATGGGGCATCCAGAGCTTCTCTAGGCAACCTGGTCCACTGTCTCACCACCCTCATCATAAAAAATTTCTTTCTTATGTCCAATCTAAATCTACCCTATACTCCTTATCCTGTCAATACAGGTCCTGTTAAAAAGTCTTTCTCCACCTTTCTTGTAAGAAAGGTGAGGAGGGAAGATGGGTGCTGAATGAAGGCAAGTACTTCTGATGCCAACTGACTCTACCACATCCCAGCTGGAAGGGTGGCAGGGAATCAGCAGGTGACAGCCAGGAAAAAAAGCACAGTATCAAGGAGAAGGATGCCCAGGAGAACCATGGATGGGTGGGAGGGATACCAGTGGTCTGAAGAGAGCATCTGTAAGGAAAACTTGGAGAGAATCCATAAGGGAGAAATGTCCTGGGAATCGAAATGTCTCAGTATGGCTCTCTGCACGCACTGATAAGCCTCTTGTGTCTGAAGCAAGTGGAGAACGGTACATGTCCACAGCAAGGGAACCAGCTGGGACACAACAGGTGGGGTGCACCGGCAAGGGGGGCCATTTCAAGGCACATAGGAAACCCTTACAAAGACACACATAGCAGGCAAACAGCGCTCTCATGAAATTGGACATAAATAGCCTAGAAGAAACAATCAATAAACTGGGGTAAGCAAGACCAAGAAGTTCATTATCAAGTGCGACATATAAAAACAGATCCTAATGTTGTGAGCCGTTCTGCCTGGGCAGGCCCTTAAACTTGCTCAAAACATTACTGATTTCAATGATTCTCCGTATCTCTGCTGGCATCAGTCTGAAATAAGCAGGATGAGTTGGAAGGTGCTTAGACACTTCAGTACCTCACTTTTCCCTGCAGCAGGCCAAGGTCCAAAACAAGAAGAGCAGCCTCCATAGGTCCTCATTTGATATCCTGGCCAAGGTAGAGATGAATGTTTGGAGATGGGGGAAATCATAGTGAAAGCCCCAAAATGATCAGCAGAGTTTTCAACAGTAGTTGGAGAATTACTCACCAGTGATTCACAAATTCTATGGTCAGAAGGGGCCAGTGATCATCTCCTCTGACTTCCTGCAAAACAGGCAACTAAAGCCTCACTTTGCATCACGCTCTTCATTGTTGGTTGGTCTGGAGCATGTCGTCTGAGCTGAGTTCAAAGCCTTCAGAAACAGAAATAATCCACCTGCATGCAGGTGGCTGTAATGTCACCTGGTGATCCTTTTACAGTCAGTGGGGATACGGTCAATATAGCCAATGGATCTTTGGAGTTTCTTTCACTTCATTCTAAATTAAGTGCTTGCCTTTGGTTGGGTGAATCACACCCTGAAGTTCATTAACTCTACTGACTGGATCCTCACCAAAAGGGAGCAAGACATAGAGTTCTGAGAAGTAGATGTGGATGCATTGTAGGCACTCAAAGCTGGGTGAGATAAATCCCAGCCCAAGAATCCAAAGGTCCAAAGCACCCTTAAATTTGTTACGATTGTTGATCTCATTTATTCTGCATAGATAAATCACACTAGAAATGAGATATAATTTTTCTGTCTTCAGCGTCCAACCACTGACTTTGTAATGTCATTGCCTACTTAACTGAAGAGCTGTTCATAGTTAAATTACTCTGCTGTTATACTCCCCTTTTCTCTGGATCAACAGAGCTCATTATGGGCTAGATCTGTTATCACTGAAGACTAGATAATGATGCTGGATCAGATCAAATAGTTCCATTAACCAGGAAAGAAGGATCTAAAAGAATCTTTGAACCAAATGTTATATAAAAGGGGTTTGGTTTGCCACTCCTCTACCTTGTTATCCCTCTGAAAAGAAAAAAAAAAAAAAAAAACAAAAAAAAAAAAAACACAACAAAATCACCCCCTACAAACCCCCCAAAACTCTTCTATTTCCAAAGGAATTATAAAAATAGACAAATGTGGATATTGATAGATAAAGCAGCAGTTGCTGTCACGGGGAAGATATGTGTGAGGACAAAAGAACATGGTAAAGGAATTTCCCCTACTTGTTTACCCTGGTGGACTTTCTCTTGGGTAGCATAACAGGTGCTGTGCTCATAGTGCGGCTGAGGTTTTACCTACAGCAGCCAAAGGGAACAGCCATCAGATGTTATTTTTCTCTCAAACTCAGAACACAGTTTCTTCCTAAAGGCCAAAGATGAGCTTTAAATGAGCCAAATCCATTGCATCTGGATCACAGCAGAAATTGTGAAACCTACCTGTAAAAGTTGACATCCGTTATTACGCAAACCTGCTGCGTGTTTGAGAAGAAAACTGCCACTCTGAACGTTGTATTCATGCATAACTTATCTGGAAAGGTGCAGCCTTCTTTTCTATTCATGCATAACCTTCCTTTTTCACTATAATATTTTTTTTTCTTTTTTTGTTTCACAAGCAGAACATCAAGCCAGAGGAGAAAAAAAACCAACATATGCTGCCGGAAAAGTGATACATCATGTTTCACACTGGTGAAGGATAAAATGAGCAGCTCAGAAAACAGAAGGTTAGACATGGTGCATACGTGCAGTTTGCTTAATAAAAACTGATGTCTGCTTTGCAGTTTCTCTTACCCCGTTCCAGCTGTCTGGAGCACAGACCAGCATTTCTCAGAGCAGGATCCTGTTGTTAATGATAACTACTGAAATGCAGTGTTGGCAAAGACTTCAAGAGACCGTTCAGCTCAGTCCCTGGGAGGATCAGGAATACCTAAACCATCTCTGACAAATTCTGATAGCAGATGCCTCAAAGGTGCTTTGATGCTGTCCTGAAGGCTGCGGTAGAGCCATGCCATGAGAACCCTACCAAGACAGCAGGAGCCTGGGTCGCACACACTTTTTGCAGCTGCACTTCACGTCAGCCCTGAGGACTCTGGGAACTGCCTATTATCCTTCACAGCCTAAGGGTTTCCCTTACCTCCACCAGCTGATCCACTCCAGGAGCTCAAAGGCAAAGGGAAGCCGACTACATCTCCCCAGAGGGGTTTCCCAGCATGCACAAAGCCTCCCATGGGTAGAGAGGAAACCCAAGCAGCTCCGCTGACTGCTGACCCTCGCAGCCCCAGAGCTGGAGGATAGTAAGGATGGAAGGAAGCGTATACGCCTGAGGGACCACTGACTGATAGGTACTTCTTTTGAGCTCTTTTGAGCTGTTTCCACACCATTTGCTGTGGCTCCTTTACTGCTTCAGGTCCTGGGGGGGGAAACTTGGTCATTATAAAATCAAAGTAAGAATCCAGCACCTTCAAAACTGTGCCCCAGAGGTCTGAAACTCCCCGACACCTCCTTTCTCTTCTCCCTGGCAAATCCCTTCTACATAAAACACCTATTTTCACGTATACCCAGGATGTCCATGTGACACTCCCAGGCAGGAGCAGGTTAACACTGTTCCAACCTTCCTTCTAGCTTAAGGTCTCCATCTCCTTACCATGATGGGGTTCTGTTCCAAAGGGGTATGCAGAACTTCCCAGAGGTTGGGCACTTTATGCATTAAAGGATCCTTCCAAATCCAAGTTGTATTGGTAGCTCTCCCAGGTTTTAATAATCCATGCAGGCAGACATTCAATGCACTGTGGAAAAGAATGAATAAATAAAAAACATTAACACAGAGGTAAAGACTGGAAATTGAAAGTCATCAGGAAAAATAAAGGTACAAAAATTCAGAAACAAAAACTTTCAGTTAATAATAATATTCTAAGTTGGGTTCATTCCATGACAATTTCATCAAAAGTGCTCCTTTAAGAAAAAAAAAAACATATTGATGTTTTTGTACTTCAGGTCTGAATTCCACCAGCCACATTTAAAAAAAACAAACCCAAAAGCTGCCCCCCCCAAAAATAGAACCCTAATAAAAACAAACTCAAGGGCTAAAAACTGGACAAAAATAGTTTCTAATTAATGGTTATTGACAATTTGGATGGATTTATATGTAAGATCACAATAAGCTATGTCTTCCAGCCTTTTTTTTTTTTTTCTTCTTTTTTTCTGATTTAATCGTCAGTGCAGAGAGGTGAGCTCTTTTCTTCTCTGCGCATGTCAGTTCGCAGAATCACAGAATGATTGGGGTTGGAAGGGACCTCTGGAGATCTTCTAGTCCAACCTCCCTGCCAAAGCAGGTTCACCTAGAGCAGGTTGCACAGGATCACATCCAGGCAGGTTTTAATATCTCCAGAGAAGGAGACTCCACACCCTCTCAGTGCAGCCTGTTCCAGTGCTCTGTCACCCATAAAGTAGAGAGTTCTTCTTCATGTTCAGATGAAACTTCCTGAGTTTCAGTTTCTGCCCATTGCCCCTTAACCTGTCGCTGGGCACCACTGAAAAGAGTCTGGCCCCATCCTCTTGACATCCACCCTTAAGGTATTTATAAGCATTGATGAGATCCCCTCTCAATCTTCTCTTCTCCGGGCTGAACAGACCCAGTTCCCTCAGCCTTTCCTCACACGGGAGATGCTCCAGTCCCCTCATCATCTTCATTGCCCTCCACTGGACTGTCTCCAGTAGTTCTTTGTCTTTCTTGAACTGGGAAGCAGTTCTGTGTTCCCTTCTCTTGGAAAAGCAATCTATTCAATTTCCTCTAAAAGTTGCTCTCACCCACTCCTCTTCCCGGTTCTTTCTCAGAACCAAACTGGTTTCTTGAATAGTAAGATTAAGACAGCATTTCTGCAGTAGGCTTCCACTAAAATATCTTTTAGGTTCCATCTGTAAGTAATCCCTGCCCTACTTTAATTTCAACTATTCAAGTGCCTCTACTCAAGCTCGGGCATTCTGTGAGTTATTCTTGTCTCTGAAAAATACTCTTACCCATTTACAGTTCCTCCTTATCCCAATATACTATTTTAATTGTTGCCATCATGTAACTTTAGTCCACTATAAACCTCACCAGGAGAAGTGATGTTGCAGATCTGCGAGTACGGAGGCTGGTTTGGAAAGCAGACAGGCATTCAATTTACATGTGAGCAGGTAGAATTACCCTTCTGCTTAGTGATATCTCAAACTTCCTAAGCAACACAGGGCCTTCCTCTGACTTTAAGTCAACGTTATTTTAATTCAGTTATTTGTATTCAGCTATAGCCTTTGTTCTGGGAACACAGCCAACTATAGTACTGAATGCTTAGTGAGTATAATTAGAAAGGTAAGCAGCTCCAAAAGGAACGAAATCAACACACACACAGAGTCATTATACAGGATGCATGAGGAGAAAGTTGAGGAGTGGAGGGCAAAGACTTGGGCACACACAATAAAACCCCCACACCCTAAGTGATCCATCTGTACAAAACTGACATCTCTGTCAAATGAACTCCATTCCCCTGATAATTTGGAGAAATGTTTGTTTGTGGAGTGGGTGGGCTGGACTCATGACCTGTTTGATGAAGCAACAAAAGCTCTTGAAAAAGAGCCTTCCTAAGATCTGACAGGTTCTGGCCTTCAGTAAACAACATGTTCAAAATAAGCAAATACTGAGCAACCTTCATCGATGAACTGCCAGCACAGAATGCCTTCAGATCTCACAGAGCAGTTCTTGCTTAGCTGTCCTTCAGGCCTTTTGTCATGGCCCCAAAAAAATCATGTGGGTTTTTTGCTCTCCAGCTTTCCTTTCAGTGTTTGAGTCATTGCTATGTTTAACATTCAGTGCAGCTTCATAAAGAAACCAGCTTATCTCTGGTCAGATTGTTCCACGTATTTACATGCTACCCGGATCATGAGAAAATCAATAGGAATCAAGTACCTAAATGTCTTTAAGGATACGGTCCACTTTTCCTCCTGAAATGCCCATCTATCTCCTGTCCCTCCAGTAGAGAAAAAACCTATTTTTTCTACTAGTAATATGACACAACCTTCCTGTTTACCCACAAACAAATGCTTCCTCTGAGGAGCAGAGGTTTTGCACTTAACTGGAACAGGCTGCAGTGACTAAAACTGCAAAAATATGGTCAAAGTTGCAAGTGGCTGCAACCACTCAATCGCTACTGGGCGGTTTGTGTAAATGGGCTTATTCAAACTGGTCTTCTGGAGCAGTTGTTAGGCTCTGCCTAAGCACATTGGTCCCATCCCTAAAACATCAGACTGTCATCCACCTACCAATTACCAGGAAGAAATCCAGTTAAAGTCTCATGCAGAACCCACTGGAGGCTCTGCAAAGATTTCCACTACCTTAAACTTCTCATTAGCTCCTAACTAATCTCTTGTTGCCCATCTCAGTGAGGAAGTCAAGCAGTGACCAAGTAGGGTATGTAAAAAAAGCCCCTCTCCCACCAAAAGTCAGGGTTGAAGCCTACTGGGTAAGGATTACAATATGAAGGTGTTTGCATTACTGTTTCCCACAGTTTAGCACAAAAGTGACCCAAGAGTGTAGTCTCCAGGCCCTGTCAGTGCAAGACACACACACATATCAGCTTCTGCAACCTGTTTAGGCCTGCCCTTGTTTCCAGAGCTGGAAGAAGTCATTTCACAGCGCACGCAGTAAATCCTCTCCTCTCGCAGCAGTGAAACATGTATTTCAGAGGAAATTCTAGAACTAGCCCTTGTTCTCATTTGAAATCTCTTCAGCATCCTAGAAAGTAAAGAGGCTGAGGGGGAATGTAATCTGAGGCCAGGCTAAAGCCACTAATTTTTGCCAGTCCAAAATTGGCGGATTTAGACTGACCTAGCTGGGCTAACTCCTGCGGAATAAAAGATGCTCCCTTAAAACAGGGTTCTTGTTAGCAGAATTTATTTTGCTGATGATCAGAGGAAGGAGAGGGCTAAACCCCCAGCCAAAGTAGAACTTCACCAGGATAAACTGTGTTCCCAGTAGGAGAACTCTGTGCCAAGTACCCTATCTGTCAGCACCTTCCAGCACAGATCTGGTCTGAGCATTTCAGAGGAATCCAGGTGTTGATTTTACCCATGCTGGGGTTTGTTTTCTCTGCCTCAGAGCTCACTCCCTAGAACTATCTCTGCTCTTAAACCACTGCCTGTGTCGTGGCATCCCAGTTGCTTTTCTCATTTGGTTTCACCTCCATCCATAAATAGTTTAGCACAAACTGAAATTCCCACACCCCACACCTAGTTTTAGCTTTTATTTTGGCCAACATCCATGACAGCCCATCACCCCAAGCCTGAAATGAAGCATTAAAGTTGGGCCAAATTCCACCAAGCCCATGGCAGCCTCATTCAACATGGTGACGTTTCCACAGTTAGCTAAGGATCAGATCCAGGAACAACTCCTCTGGCTTCACGACCATCACTATGGCAAAGCCATTCCCCAGCAATCATGCACTTTCAATATTCCTGCCTTCCCTTCAGCCTTCCTTTCGAATCTGGTGTGTTGAAAGTGGGATGTGTTCCACATGCTTAAGTGGCTGCGGAACGGGTACAAGATGTGTGCCCAGCACACTCAGGATAAAGATCCCCATGCAAGCACATGATCAATATACCCATAGCATTTTAGGGCCCATAGAGATTATTTTCATCCTCGGTCTTTCCATTTGGTCGATCTGGACCAGGGGCTGGTCTCAAAGTCAGTATACCGCTTGTGTATACTCCAAGTCAGTATACCATTGCACCAAAACATGCAAAGTAAAATCAACCACATATCCATCTCTAAGAGAGAGATTTCACTCACCACTGACTTGGATCAGGTATTTTCAATTGCATACGGTGTTTACATCTGTAATATAAGACATTGGGAAAGGCAGTTTTGTTATGTCAGTTCTGGCTAATATTTTGATTACTTAACCGTCCCTCTGCCCTTCCATTGGAAGGGGAAGTCTTCACTTCCTGGCCTGGTATTTCTGCCGATTTCTACTTTCCGCTTCATTTTTATTCCAGAGAGGGCTGGTTTTCGTCTGCGGACAAAATTACCTTTGGATATATGTCTACAAAGAGATTTGAGATCTTTCTTGCTGAAAGCGACAGTGTTTATCTGCCATCACCACTAATGCTCTGATTTAAGTCAGGATGTAACTTTATTACCAAGATTAAAAAAGAAAAAAAAAGAGGGAAAAAAAATCATGACAGTACTTACACTGCATCTAGAAATCATGTCTAGATTGTACAGAACAGTACATCTGAACTCACTGTACCTTTGTCACACTGTGGCATCACTGCTATTCATTGCTATTCTGTGTGATCCATCATGTCTTCCTGGCTAACTAGTTTTCCACAGTATTTTTCTACTTATGAAGACACATCTTCTTGAACTAAGGTGAGGTATCATCTTTTTCAGTAAATCAGTTTTGATCAACAGTTTGTGTTGGTTTCCTTGTGCAGACAACTCCCTGATGTAAAGCAAGCCATGAAGCCGCAGCTCCTGATAACTTTCTCACAGTTTTGGCCTTATCTGTGTTGCCTACAAAGTATGGTTTTTACACAGGGATTAATTAAGGCACATTAGTCATCTCCTGAAAGCTAACAACAGGGCAATACAGTGCTAACACAATAGGTCCTCTCAACTGCATGGCAGAGTTGTGCTTAAAATTGTGACTGGCATGAACCTTGCTTCCTATGGGACCTCATGGGTTCTTGCTGCACATTTCATTTCTGTTTCAGAAAAACTCCTTTTCTGACCAATGAAGATACAGTCTTAGCTGTTTTTTTTTTTTCCAGTAAGTGGGTGTCAAGGTGGCAAAACATGAGAGTACAATGCAGGCACTGTAGTATTTTACAGCATTAGTTTTACATGTGACACGAGGTGATGCTAAGGTGCTAATCCAACCACAGATGATGCAGCAGTCCTGCTGGTGGGCAGATGGGTTCTGGTCTGAGCCATTGTGATTGCCATGGTTTTGCCCCTAGTTAACAACTGACAGTGAAATGCATAAAGCTGGAGTATAACAATTTCTACTACACTTTTGGAGAGGCAACCTTAATAAATAAAAATTTCATCAACAGCACTTCCTCCTTGCTGGGAAGAATGACCAGAGAGAAACTAATAGCTGCTTAGCTACTACTGAAATGTTCTACATTTCATGCGGATTTAGGTTGCTGATGCTCATTTTGACACTGAGCACTCCATAATATTAGAGCTTGTGTGTGTGTAAGTAGATGCTTCATAAGCATCATAAGAAACAGCTTCATAAGAGAGCTTGGGACATCTGACTGTGGTGGTTTGTTAAATGTCACTAAAATTTTCTGAAATGCTCCATGTAAGGTAAACCCATTGGCTGTCAGGGCCTTCAGCTAACATTGTCTCCTGCCCACAAGAAGTTACACAATACAAAGGAGGAATCATTTCTTTATGACAGGGCTCTTCCTGAAGGGTAGGCAAGAAAAGCAAGTCCATGAATAGGAAAAGACACCCAATACAGACAGTCCAAAAGAAGGAAGGGCTGAAAAGTGGAAAAGTCCCCAAGCAGAAAAGTTCAGACTTGAACTTGTGAAAGAAGAGTACTCAGCACCAAAGGAAGTTTGGGAGGAACCAGATGACTCAATTGCTTAGTAGAAGACAGCCTGTGAGACCAGGCAGGAAAGAAAAAAATCTGCCTGGTAAAGACAGAGGCTTTGTAATTTGAATCATACTCCATACATAGGAAAAGAGGTTGTTTTCCTTAGAGGGCTCTATTTCCTAAATTTCAAGCAAAAAATGGAAATAAATTTGTACAGGGCATTGGAAAATGTGAAGAATTCATGCTAATTTCTGAATAGCCTGTGGGAAATAAAACCCACAACTTGATGCAAGACCATTTTATTATCTGAAGGCTCTTCAAAGGGCCATCTTCATTATCTGTTGCCGTCTTAAGGTGCTCCTTCAAATGCTAGCTATTGGATGAAGGTTGGAGGATGGAAGAACAGAAGTTTGTATATAGACAAGACACGAAATAGCATAGGAAAGAGACAAACCAGGCGGTTTAAAGAAAATAAAACCAAACCCAGTAATTTAAAACAGAAAAAGCCCTGGCTTTAGCTACTTGAAATGTATTTTTCCAACTTCAGCCTCCAGCTTCCTCTAAAAAGGGTATTCTGTGGATTTTCTGAAAGTGCCTGTTTGTCTTCGAAAGAGCCCTTGAAAGCTGAGCAACGACTTGCCATGTCAAATGTGTAACACTCACTAGCTTATAAATATGCAAAACTAATATAACACAGGCATGGTGCTCTGTTCCTGTCTGAAAACTTAGCTGTACTCAAGGGTGATTCAATCTGCATTCATTGCTTCTGCAGGAACAATCCATTTGTCGGATGTTTTCCATGTTCACGATAACCTCTGAGCAACCGAAAATGAATTGCCATCGAACAGAGACGATTTCTCGGGAAGGTTTGCCAGTTTAGCTCTAATGATATAAGCAAAGCAGAATCATTGACCCTCCAAGAATCAATACAGCTATGCTAGCGCAAAATTATTTATAATAGTTCTGTTTAGGTCATGTCTATGATACAGCCTTTGGAAAGCATCAGTCATGGGTGTGCTAGGTTGCAATGTGTGACAGACATAACCGAGCTGGCAAGAGTATCCAGCCTAAACTGATTTCCAAACGGTTGTGCCTTAACCTATGCACAATACTCCACTAAGCTACACTGGTAAAAGAGGAATTTTGCCCATATAACCTGCACACCCTTTTCTATGCCAGAAATAAGCTCCTTGAAAAGACCTGACCTTATTCTAGTGTAAAACATTTTTTTTACCAGTATAGGTCTCATTTGTGCTGACAAAAATCCTTATGATACAAGATTGCATAGGCACATCCTTTTAGATTCCCCGTGTGCAGGGCAATGACTTGTGTCTTCAGCTCCCTCCTTCCACCCTCTCAGGTCAGCTAGAGATGAGCTTAGCGGGCAGATCTGCAGGCTCAATACCTTCAAAAACGGGTGAATGCCAATCAGGTCATCCCCCAAAACATCTGCTGATATTCTACTGCAACTTCTGCATTTGCATAAAGTAAGGTCCACCAGGATAGATGAAACAGCCTCAACTCTGTGTCTAGATTAACCCAGATGATTTTAGAAGAAATCATTTTGTCTGAGAGGTCGGTAAATATTAGCAGGAACAATGACAAATATCTCAGAAAAGTAACCTCTTCTACAAATTCAACTGATCTGGAAGGATATCCGTCCAGTTCTCACCCAGTTTCCTCTCTCTTTCCATGTTGGACTAATATGTTATCATTGCTGGTGTTTTCTTTTAGTCTTCTTTCCCAAGAATATGAGGCCTATGTAATCACACTCTGTAAGATTGCGTGTACCTGTATGCTGGCCTTCCCTTCCCAGCAATAACTTTAAAATCCATTATCAGTTTAAAAATTAATAAATACATTGATAGAGAGGTAGAAGACTCAAAGACACAAAAGTTACGCAAATAGGAGGATGAGGAAGAAGAATAAAACTCACATAAAGAAAAAATCCATATTGTGTCTTGTTTTGGGATCGCCACCCCATTACAGGAGGCAGACAAACTGGAAGGCATCCAAGCAAAGAGCACTAGAATCATAGAATCATAGAATCATTATGGTTGGAAGAGACCTCAAAGATCATCAAGTCCAACCCTATACCTGATGCCACAATGCCCACTAAACCATGTCTTGAAGTACCACATCTAAATGTTTTTTGAATACCTCCAGGGACGATGACTCCACCACCTCCCTGGGGAGCCTGTTCCAATGCCTAACAACTGTAACGGTGAAGAAGTTCTTTCTAATGTCGAGTCTGAACCTCCCCTGGCGCAACTTGAGACCATTTCCTCTCGTCCTATCGCTAATTACCGGGGAGAAGAGCCCAACCCTCATCTCACTACAACCTCCTTTCAGGTAGTTGTAGAGGGCGATCAGGTCTCCCCTTAGCCTCCTCTTCTCCAGACTAAACAACCCCAGCTCCCTTAGCCACTCCTCGTAAGGCTTTTTCTCCAGGCCCTTCACCAGCTTTGTTGCCCTTCTCTGAACATGCTCCAGCAGCTGAATGTCCTTCTTATAGTGAGGAGCCCAAAACTGGACACAGTATTCGAGGTGCGGTCTCACCAGCGCAGAGTACAAAGGGATGATGACTTCCCTAGTCCTGCTGGCCACTAAGGTGAGAGGGCACTGAAGCTCATAATGTAGAAGGAGAGGCTGGGACAGCTGGCTTTGTTCAACCAGGAGAGGAGAAAGCTAAGGGCAGGGGAATCAAGTTCCTGTTTACTACTGCCCGATGAAAGGATAACAGGGACAATTGAGCCAGCTCCTTCTAAGAGATGCACAGTGAAAGGGCAAGATGAAACAATTGCAACTTGAAATGGGGGCTATTCCAACCGAACAAAAGAATATAGTTTCACCTTCACAGGTGCTGTAACAAGACCCCTGAGAGGGTGGGCAATGTCCAACCTTGGAGATTTCCAAACCTGGCTGAACAAGACCCTGAGGAACCTGATCTAACTCCAGTTAGTCCTACTCTGACCACAATGCTAGATTAGACACCTCAAGGGGACCCTTCCTGTCTAAGTCATCCTATGATTCAGCTATCATTAGACACCAGAGAGACCACACAAAAATTCAACCTCAAGACATAAATCTATAGGAAATGAAACTTCCTTAGCTTTGCTACTCATGGAACTATCTGAGCTTTTCAGTAGTGGTTTTCTCTTGGTTTGCCTTTATTAAGAGGAAGTTGTATTAAAGCAGTAGTGTGGAAAATAAAGAATGGAAATATGTGTTCAGCTTTCCCTTCAATAGGCAGAGAAAGAAAATGCATCTTTAATCACAGTGAAAATCTGCTGCTTAAAAGATGAAAGGAATTTTGCTGTACAGCTTTGAGTCCTGGAGACAATAGGTAAGCCTATGGAAAATTAGGTGTGTGCCTTCATTTGCAGCACAGGAAAGGAAACACCATAACAGCAAGGTAGCAGACATTGCTAGTGCTCTATGCCCAGAACAGTTTTCTGTCTGTCATCAGATGGGCCCATTGCCTCAGTTTCCCCTCTGAAATCACTGCCCTTAGATTTGGGTGATCTGAAATGTGACCCTGTACTTGGCTCTGAACAAACTGTATGATACTGCCTTTGACCCAGGAAAATCAGTCGTTGGACAGAAACACTAAGCAAGAACCCTGACTTTACTTTTCCCCAGCTAGACAGACCTTTACATACAGTGAAATGTCAGGCTCTGACCCATGAGGGCAGAGGAGAGAAGTGGGGCAACTCCATAGCCCTCTCTTGGCACTTCAGGTGAAAACAATTGCACTCAGCACCTCATGGGCTCTCGTGGAGTATCCAAAATCTCATCCATCTAGAAAGAACGGGGTACAGTTAGCCTGCATTCTAGGAGGCTAACTGCATAAAGCCCTGAGCAGCCCAGTCTTGAAGCTACCCCTGCTTTGAGCAAAAGCCTGGACCAGAGACTTCCTGAGGTCCCTTCCAACCCAATTCATCTTATGATCATACAGCTATTTACTCAAGAGCTTTTAACACCCAACTGATGTCAGTCTAGCTGTCTTGCACATCTCCATTCCCCTGCTTTCACCCGCCTCGGAAGAAAAGATAAATACAAATTTCAACCAAATGTGGTTTGGTTTTGTTTTTTTTTAACCTGCAAAAAATATAAACTGGTGTTGGCAACTCCTTTTTTACAAGTTTCTATCTAACCCACTGAATTGCTTTAGTTCAAAAAATGACACCCCTATTCTGTAACCATTTCATTTAGGGATTTTTATTTAAAAAACACATCATCTTTAGACAGGATTTTTAACAGTCTTTAATTATTTTTAATTGAGAATGATTCAAAATTGCTTTGTTTCATTTGTTTGGACCTAACAAGATGTTGTTAGACCTCTCCCTAAGTTTGTTTATATAGAGATGAGGACTCCAGTCTTTACTTTTTAAGGTGTGTGTTGGGGCTGCTCATTAGCTCATCAAAAGTATAGATTAACATAATTTTGTCAGTGTGAAACAAATGTTGGTTGCATATTTTGAAAGAGCAGTCAAACCAAGAAGTGGCTCCTCCTGTGCCTGGAGCAGCGTGTGCTCTCCTATGTCCCCTGACCGTTTCCAGCTCGTCATGGGTCCCTCTCTCCACCTTGGCTATTACACCAGAGCAATGCTCCTCAGGCTGTATGTCTTCCTAGCTTTCTGACAAAGCTCCCCTAGGTAATTTTTCTGGAGCAACCAAACAGTATCTGCTATGGGTCCAGATTTGCTCCCCCACAAAGCCTCCTCACCAGCCTCTTGGTGGGGAAAAGGAGACTGCTGCTATTGCACATCACAACCCAGCTCCTGCACAGTGCTAATGGCAGGACCAGATCATGCTGGGTTTATTATTCTTCTGGAAGGGATCAAACCCTGAAATCCTGATATAATCCCAGAGGGATGGCTAAGTAGAGATGGTTACACAACACACTGCAAAAATACAAGCAGACTTCTAGGACAGTGTCTGCACTAACAGCACTTCCATTACCTCCCTAGGGCACGTAGCATTTTTCAATCTGGAAGAGGGAGAGGCCAAGTGTCCCTGAGACAGTAAGACCAAAGAAAGTCTGCATTGTTAGCTAAGACTGGAACTTGCTCAAAGAAAGTCCCTCGTGTCAATTTTCATGCATTGAGTGAGCTGTTTGCATTAGGTGAGAGAGTGACCATAGCTATGCAGCTTGCAAGGGACAGCAACTCCTAGGCAAGACATCTGACTCCTTAAAATTTTGCTGAAAAAGCCACACGTTGAAACCCAGTCAGCTGGTGTGCCTTCCCACCTAGAAAATAAACGTGAGCAATCTTATGTAATTATAATAATTAGCATTTGTAGTATGATGATGCTTTGATGCAACCCATTTTATGTGGCTTTTTATCATTGTTCTTTAATTAAAAAGATCTCCAGCTATTGAGATCAGCACGAGTGCGTCACACCCAAATGAGTGAGAAAGTAACTTTACCCCAGATCCTAAAAATAAGGGTTGTTCAGAACTTGGATACCCCTGAAGCTGGCAGTGCTTGTAGCTGGGGTTTTGGTTCACATTTACATCTCTAGGTACCAGCCTATGCTTGGCAGATAAGGAAAAGGAGCCAGTAAGTTTCCTAAAGCCACGCTGGAGCTGGGATCCACCATGTTGGGTCTTGGTGCTCTGCCAGATCCAACAGACTATGCACCTTTCCTACTGTAAAATTTGCAGATGTGAAAAACAGACTATGAAAGAAGCCAGAATTTTTTTTCCCTTTAACCTGTTTAAGAAAGAGAATCCATTAAAGGAATTGCTATGTGATGTATTCTGAAATGTATAGATTTTAAAGCAGTTTGTGAAGTACAGTCATGGGACTGAAGCATGCAACAAGTGTTTGAAGGTGCTTAACATTCATTCCATCTTTGTTCTCATTTAATTAGTAAACATCTTCAAAGGGAACTGGCTGACTGCTCAGGCAAAGGGCACAAGCAGTCCGGCACCGCAACAAGCAAATAAATGTTTAAAGGAAGATATTTGGAACATACAAAAGCCTGGGGTTTATCCATGCAAAAATGAGAAGCAAAACCTTTCTGTGACTCACAACTCTAGTTCAAGACAAGGTAAAGCTGTGCCTATTCTGAAGGCTGCTATTGAAATAGGGTGTTCTTTTACAAAGAACTGTGTCTATATGCAGATTTGCACTGAAATGCACTTGGGATTTGCAACTCTATTACCTACATCAATACTGTTTTCCACATAAACAGGTTTTTTGTCACTGGTTATCATAACAATCTAAGAAATATTGACCTATTGGAAAATAGTGCCCCCAGGCTCTCAGTAAGCAGTGAGCTGTTTCCAGGCTTCTGCAGAATATTTCTGCACACATCTCGGCATTAGGCTGGCAGCAGAAAGGGCTGGAGAAAGCCATGATTGTGTAAGCCAGAGACCTCTTGAAACCAAATGGTTTCTAAATAGACAGAAATATCTGCTTACAGACAGACAGTGTCAGGCTTTGATCCTTAAAGTTAAAAAGCAGTCTGCTTTCCTTCTCAGTGGCTAAATGTCCTGAGAAGTCTGGATTGCACGTTTGGTGACCAGGTCCCAGATGCTTGTGGAGATAGGTGAAAGCTGGGCATATAAGCACCCCGTGGATGTCATTGGTGGCCTTTCCTGGCAGAACCACATGGTGCATCTCCTGCTCTCAGTTGGCATGGGGCACTGGTGAAGAAGCTGCTGTGAGGCTGGGATGGAGAAGGGGATCTGGGCTATGAAGCGGAGGGGCAGAAAGGCAGACATCTACTCCCCTGTGCTGCTCTGCTGGGGCTTCAGAGGGACGGGGTGACAATTTCTTAAATCATTCCAGAAACCTTCAGCAGGGGTCTTTTCATTGCCGCACCAAAAGAGATCAAAGAGCACTGCCCAAAGAATCATTGCCAAAATGAGGTAAAAGCCTTTCCCCAAAATGCTATAGTTCGACAAAACATACGAAGAAAAAATACTGGAGTAGAGAGAAAAAGGAGTGCTGTTATTACGTTGTCTGACTGTCATGGTAAATTCAGTTCTGGATGACCACAAACTTTCCCTGGGCTTTTAAAATCTTCCAATGCAATCTGGATTCACTCTGCAATTCATATTCTATAATCCTTCCTCTTTGCCACCTGTCAATCACCTCTGGTTTGAATGTGAGTTCTTTTTGGCAAAGTCACTTTTACTGCATAGAAAAGTGCAGACTGCCACCACAGAGTTACTGCCCCAGCCGGAACGTCTACATACCCTTGAAACATGGTTTTAAAAATTGATGGGTTTGTAAATCCTGTAAAAAGAACATTTAAGCAACAACAAGATGTTTCAGGACTCATAGATACTGATGACTCAAGAATTAATCATTGCTGATGAAGAACATTTTAGAAGACAAAATAATAGAGTAATAAAAATCCAAAGATTCTTTAAAGTTTTTATTATGTAGCTTTATTGTACAATCATATTAACATAGGACACATAACCTGTATAGAATTTGAGAGAAGGACTTACGTCTCTAATTAAATAACATGAGCGAAATTTAGTCAGGAATTTTTGTGTCTTAAAATGAAAAGGTAAAAATAGTTGTAGGGGATTTTTCAGTACCTCCTCCCCTGAAATAGACCTATAGCAAAATAAAAATTTTCAAATATTAAAAATGTGAAAAAACATGGGGATTTTTTATTTTGTAGGCTTTGTTTTTTTAACGGAACTTTCCCATGATTAAAGGAAAAACAGAACTGTTGTAAATGTTTCCATAGGAAGTACTTATCGTTTCCCAAACAGCTCTCATCTTCTTTCTCTTGATTCATACTTTAGATTGAAGCTGACTAAACTCTGAGTCCCTAAATGGTACTTAAGCACCGTGAAAAAAAGGGAATAACAGAATAGTGCTTGGTGGACTATATGTAACACTATGTGACTTACCAGCTCATACCTGTCCTGTTATTATTTCTCTGCTGTGGTTAAGCAGATGACCTCAGGACAGCAGGGAATTCACTAAAACAATCCTTTCCTCTCCAAGAGTTAAAAACCCACTTCTTGAACATTCGAACCAGAAACAAAATCAACCTTTGCAGCCTTCTCTTTGCCATAAAAGGACTCCTCTCTCGGCAGCCACCAGAGTCCATTAGCTGGGAAAGCAGGCAGGTGTAAAAGAAGTTCATGTTTAACCTCACTGGGTTTGAAAGCCAGCACTGAAGTTTATCAGCTCACAAGCCCATGAAGGGAGGAGGAAAGGCAGAGAATGGGATTTAGTCAAAGACTTACTCAGAGTTAACACAGGCCACTGGCGCTAATAAACAAACATTGCCAGACATCAAAAGGAAGTAAGTAAATCTGGGAAGGTTTAGTCCAAACAATGGAAGGGCAAGCTAAGCCTGTTGCAGGGTGGGCAGTGGGGCGGGTGACTTTGAGATGTTAACCCTTGCCTGGGCCACAGAAGCATCATAAAGGGAGGGTTGGACCCCAAATTTGTTCTAGGGAAGGAAGAAATGTTTCCCCTCAAAATGGGAAAAAAAGATCTACAGCCTGAACCTCAAATTTCTTTGGTTCTCCATCTTAAATTAACCAGCTCATGTAAGCTCAGGAGTCAGCCTGGTGCAGCCAAGAAGTTACTCAACTAGTGATTTGCCAAAAGATTTGCAAAGATTGATGAACTAAACCTGATTTCCAGGGTTGAAACCTGGCAAGTTTCACACAGTGTCCGGACAAGCTGAAAGAGCGAGCCACATGGTGACAACTCTGTCGTAAGAAATGGAAACTGGCCCCTCAGCTCCGTACTTCAAGTGGGCAGATAAAGAGCTGCACCAGAGGCATTACACGGCTTGTCTCCCTTTGCCCAGGAAGAGTAAAGGAAAGGGAAAATCCAGAGCTCCTTTCTAGCAGCTGGATGCATGCTCTTCCTCCCAAAGGGTATTCCTCTGGCTGGAAGCACGGGCATCGCCTCCCGCAGACTGCCTGAAACTTATCCCTCAGGAAAGGGCAAGTGTGTGAAAAGGACAGAGGTGAGAGCTTGAAGGATCCAGAGAGTACAAAGAGGTTCCAAGCAGGACAAACAGCCGGACGTGATCAGGTAGGTTTTGCTGATCACTGTGCCATTGTATCTGCAGGGCTTAGGGCTCCTCTCCCGTAGCTCCCTCTGCCCTTTCGCCTGAGCAGCGAGGACAGCTGAGCCAGCAGCATCTTGCTCCCAAAGGCAGGTGATACATTAAAAAAATAAACAACAAAAAAAGCCCCATAGAAACCACGATCAACATAGAGGTTTAAATAACATCATGCATAATACATTGCAATCTCCCACCTCCGAGTGAGTGAGAGATGGCTGAAAAGGAGTGTAAACTGAGCCAAAAACAAAGCAAGGCTTTTTCCAAAAGGCAAGGGCTGGCAAATCTGCAAGAGCCTGCAATCTGCCATAGTGCAGGTTGTTTGAAGGCCAGGATGAAGAATAGCAAGCCAAAAAGGCCCCAGCGCCTGAGGATTATTAAACCTTTTTTCTTTCTTTTTTTTTTTTTTTGTTGTTACTCCTGCTTAATGAAGGCTCAGTTCAGCACCTCATGAACTCCCATCTGCCACTGAAAGTGCAGACATGGACCACCCAAAACAAAGCAACCAGCGAGCGCGGAGCCACAGCTCTGGGTGGCTCCAGTCCCACTCCTTTCCCGTGCTCCCCACCTCCTGACTCCCTTTCCATCAACTGGGATGCCTTGTCAGCTGCCGTGTCACCTTGGATCACTTCAGATCACAGCATGCCATCTTTCTTTGTCAAGGAAAGGTAACGCAATGACAGGATAATGTGCAATGGGTCCATGTTTCTTTTATTAGGATGGTGTACCTGCTGTCACTTCGGATAAGGACTATCTATTTCAAGTGGTTTCCTGTGAAGTCAATGGGGCTGAGTTTCTCTGAGAGGTCATGAGAATTATCTGGAACCTCCAAGTGTGTCTATTCAGACCTGTATCCTCTACCATAGCATGGTCAGTTTCGTTATTTCAAGATCATGTCAGGTACATAAGCATCTAAAGCAGCCACAAGAAGCCCAAAGAACATAAGCACATATTTAACTTTGAGCTAAAGGATTCCCCTAGACTTCAGTTTTATTACCCCTGTGCTTAAAGCTAGGCACATGTCTTTTGTGGATCCTAACAGCATCAATAATTTACATTGTGGAAGTAGTTAGAGGCCCCATTTAAGCTGAGACTGTTGTACAAACAAAATAATTGACAGTCCTTGCCCTAAAAATCTTTCAGACTAGAAAGTGAATCTGCAATTCCCTTTGTAGCTCGCTCTTCCCCGATTTATTTTTCCCTCTTATTTAATCCAACTTGAACACTTCTGTGCAGCAACATCAGCACGTTATTTTTAAATTCAGCTTTTATTGACTAATGAGAAGAATTGAACAATGAGAAGAATTGACCCTCATCTTTATTGTTAGAAAAGGGCAGAGGCAGCTGGGCTCAAATGCTGAAAGATTTACTGTAGAGCACCCAGTTGTGCTGAGGCACTGAGATATGAGCCATGAATTAAGATGCTTCTGAAATACTTTTGAGAGCTTTCAACACTAGCACCAGCTTCTTGTCAGATCAGCTGTTTGCCAGTCAAGACAATGAAAATGCACCCTCCAGATTAACTCTTCCCCAAGAAGTTTGGGCTTAAATCATTCAGGATGCTTTTCTGACTGTATTTGGCTATGAAGGAATTGGTATCAGTCCTCTTGCAATTTGGATCAGACGCAAAAGCAAAATAACAAACAGAATGAAACAGCTGGGTCTCTGTTTTCTGATTGATATGGTCTTATGTATTCAATATATTTTTGCAGTTCTAATCCTATACAGAGCGGGGTCCTGGAGACAGAGCACCTCTGACGATCAGGTGCCTTGCTGCAGAGTCTGAGTATTTTTGTGTGTAATTGTCATGAGCTGTCCTTGCTCACTACTCTTCCTATCGGGCCAGCACCTCTCCTCTGCAAAAATACTGATTCTCATTTTCCACTATTGCTGTGCTTTCCTCTCCAGACTGCCACTTGACTATTCTATAACATGAAGCCCCAAACTGAACCCTGTGGTCCAGCCACTGCTGAGGAAAGCAGAAAATTGAGTGTCTGGGTACTTTTTATTTGGTTTTTGAAATACACCCAACACTGTCTGCAGCCCAGTAGAGCAGATTCCTTTAGCACCATGTTGCCCCACTGACTCAGTCAATTTGTCATCCTCTAAAATCCCCCAATCCTATTCCATGATAGGAAAATACTAGTTAGAAAACTGCAAGTTTCCTCTTTTTTAGGAGACTGACAGAACTATTTAAAGGCTTTTACAGTAGTCGTTGTTTTTATAACATTCCTAGTGTGCACAAAGTTGACCACATCCAATATTCTTCTTAGTTAATACCTCTGTAGCTGCAATACAATAAGAGCTAACAGAGTGAGCCAAGGTAAAACAGTAAATAAACAAACATTTTTATTAAATTTCAGGTTTTCTATGGAAAAGGACAGGAGCATCCACAGCTTTGTTACAGATTCCCCATCACTCCCCTGTGTTAGTTCCAGTGCTCTCCAGGCAGATGCAGATGCCATCTCCAAAAGTCAACATCCCACTCAGCACAAGGAGACAAAAAGAAGTCCTTGTTCTTATTATATGTAAGCAATTCAGCAGCATCTGGAGGCTCCAGTCAGGGCCTTCCAGAGCTAGACACAGCTCACATGTAAACCCTCTGCCAAGCCTTGAAGGGGTTAGGTTTAGTCTCCAAAGGCCCCCGTTGAAGAGCAGCAATAAAATTAGCACCAGCCCCAGCCCAGATGCCTAGGGGAACAGCTGAGATTTTCTCTGGCACAAGCAATATTCATTCTAGCAAGGACTGAATTAAAGACATGAAACCCCTTATTTAGGGAAAGGAAGGAAACAAGACACAGCCACCCTCCCTACCACACTACCTGCTACACCTCAAACCTGCCATCCACTCCATATATTTGCCCTTACTGAAATTCTTTCAGTCCAAGCAGAAGCAGAGTTTGCAGCTTTCCCAGCTTTCTCTCTTCCAGCAGAGGCTCCTGAGTGCTCAGGGCTCTCGAGAAGCCTCATCTGATCCTCGGATCAGAACCACCCTTTGTGCATGACCCATCTGGCACCAAGAGGTACAGCTTGGATGGAGAACAGCTGAAGTTTTAGCTATCCCTGTTTCCAGCTCAGGTGCTCCCTCAGCAGCTGAACCCATCCACCTGGAGTGACTGGTGGTAGCTGTCACTTTTGCCAGCCACCCTTGGCCAGGAGCTCTCACAAGCTGTCCTCTTTGGTACTTGCCCCAGTGATACTTAGTCAAGGTACAGTGGCACATGTGATCCCTACATAAACCCTGACACAGAGGAGGCTCAATGGGGCTTGGTCCTCAGTCCCTCCAGGCTCCTCCTATGCTTCCCTGTTCCCCCATGAAGCCATCAAAGGCCCTCTGTCCTTGTGTCCTTCCATCCCTTTGGCACTTCTCAAGATCAGGTGCTCTTTTAATTTAGACATCCAGCCAGTAGGTCAGAAATAAGGAAAACTTCTATTTCCATAAAAGACACCTCCTCAGTCATAAGGGTATTAATAAAAAAAAAATAAAAAAATAATAAAAAAAAAAAAATCATTCATTGTTCATTGCTGGTTCTGGGGTAAGATTTGAAGTCCATTTCCTTAGTTCCCACAGATATTTGCCAGTACTGATTCAGACTCTTGGTCCATTTCACCATGTTGGCATATATTAAACGGCAAAAGCTGACTAGTTTCATAGGGTTTTTATCACAGTAATGATGGTTAAAGTAGGGGTGTAAGAAGTTGGTCCAGTGGAATTTGTCCATGGGGCAGGGGAAGCAAGCTGCCTACAAAAGATTGCTTTGTCTTCTATGTTTTTTTATTGAATTGTATTTAATAGAAAATACTAGAAATCATGCTACAACCTGGAGAAAAATCCTTCCTTTGTTATCACTTTCTTTGGGATGAGCAGCCCTCTGATAGTTCTGTTTCAAGCAGAGCATTCAGGTGCTACACTGAAGTTACTTGACTTCTGCCTTCCTGAGATCAGCTTTCTAAGAATAAGTTAAACGTGTGCCTTCCAATTTCTGAAAGGGGTGCAAGTGAGGGAGAAGATCCAAAGCCAGCTGACAGCATTAGAAAGACCCACCTCAAACTGAATGGATTTTGGATCAAACCCAAAGACACTTGGTCTGAAGAAAAAGAAGAGGAGCAGAATTTAGTATTCCCCAAGTGCCAGAGACATAAAGAAGGCTGCACATAATGGAAATAAGGAAAGGCTGATGGATAAACATAGGGCAGCAGTTTCCTTACAAGATTTTCTTTATTCCTATGATTTAGGACCAGTTTCTGACAGGAGAAGCTGTGGTGAGCATCAGTAAAAGCTGAATACACCACACTGCAGAACGACTGTGCTGTTTGAGGTAACAGCCTTCAGCAAGGAGAGAAACCAGCTGGTCTGAACAAGAGGTAGGCACACAGGCAGCGCGCTGCCAGACACGCAGCTGTATTTGCAGTACACAGTTACCTGCAGTGCCAAACAAGAGGTACAATGAAATTTCTCTCACCCAAATGCTGATCAAAGGGCTCTGAGATATTCCAGGCCAAGATAATAATCCACCAACATATTCCCATTGTTGGTACAGAAGTAATAACCCCAACACAATCTAAAGGTGACATTACTGCTGGTGCTCTACAGCCCAACCTGCACAGACCCTTAAAAAAACCCCATAGCTCTTTTATAAGAGTGAACACAAAGTTCTAATAAAATTCCATTTTTTTATAATTACGTGCTGGCTACCTACATCTTCCCCATTGCTATCCCCTGCAAAAAAACAGACAGACCTCATCCTTGGTGGTGGTTGCATTTGTGTGGAAGGAAAGCATGAATCAATTACTGTTTATAAAATGCTTTTGACTCCTAAAAGACTCTAAGTCCCTCTATAAACATACCACACTACCCATAAGCTTTCCGTTGGGCTCCAATGATTGATGAACTTTCAGGACAGAAATGCCATTTTGATCAACTAAGTCAAGCCTGGGCACAAGAGAGGCCAGAGAATTTCCTTCAGCAGGTCTCATAATTGGATTAAAACATGCGGTTATAGCTTAGAATCATAGAACCATTTAGGTCAGAAAAGATCTTTAAGATCATCAAGTCCAACCATTAACCTAGCACTGGCAAGTTCACCGCTAAACCCTGTCCCTAAGCATCACATCTACATGTCTTTTAAATACCTCCAGGGATAGAGACTCAACCACTTCCCTGGACAGCCTGTTCCATCCTTGAGAATCCTTTCAGTGAAGAAATTCTTCCTAA
>NW_009608919.1:0-200 GCF_000690535.1 Cariama cristata
CTGGGATTGCCCTGGGCATGGGGCAGGGCAGGCTTAGTGTTCCCAGTTGGGGCTTTCATGACTTAATCAGGGTGGTTTTCACTCCTTCCTGGGATGCTCAGTTCTCCCAACGGCACATCACAGTTCTGGGACTCATCTCAGGTTGTGAGCCCTCTTCTCTGTGCTGGCTCCACACCGGCACAGTACATACCTGCTCAGTT
>NW_009608919.1:273-49184 GCF_000690535.1 Cariama cristata
CATCAAAGTATTCATTTGTTAGGGTAGCACATGTTGCCCTAACAGTCATTTGTCTCCTATCAAACACTGGTGATGAGCCAGAGAAATAATCTGCCAGGTCAAATCTGACCCACAAACCATCAGCTGGATGAAGCGGGGAAATATATGAAGATGTACCTAATTTTTCAGACATGAGCTGCCTTCAAGTTGTATCTAGTGCCATGCATCGTCTGCCTGGAAAATTTATCAGGTAGAGAAATATAGTGTTTACAATGTTATATACAGCATTGAAATTCCTAGCCCACTGGGAGCCAAATTCTGAGGCAGATTTCCAGCCTGCTATTTCCAGGAGGTAAAAAAGGGAAAAAAAAAACGAAAAAGAAAAACAAAACAAAACAAACAAAAAAAGAAGCCAGTAGCTGCTGCTTAGGGATCACAGCACAGCCAGCAAAACTGAGAAAGCACAGTCTTGTAGGGCCAGCTTTGGGCGCAAGAAGGCAAGAGGTGCCTTGGTGCTCTCTTGTATTGGTTTTGCATGACAAGGTTTTGGTGGCGAGGGGCTACAGGGGTGGCTTCTGTGAGAAGCTGCCAGAAGCTTCCCCTGCGTCCAACAGAGCCAATGCTAGCCAGCTCCAAGTTGGACCGCCGGCTCGCAACAACATGGCCCCGCCACTGGCCAAGGCCAAGCCCATCAGCGATGGTGGTAGTGCCTCCAGAACAACAGAGTTAAGAAGGGGAAAAAAGTTACTATGGAAAAGCAATTGCAGCCAGAGAGAGGAGTGAGAATATGTGAGAGCAAAACCCCTGAAGACACCCAGGTGAGTGCAGCAGGAGGGGAGGAGGTGCTGCAGGGAGGGAAGTTGAGCCTGGGAAGAAGGGAGGGGTGGGGGGAAGGTGGTTTTAAGGTTTGATTTTATTTCTCATTATCTTACTCTTATTTGATTGGTAATAAATTAAATTAATTTTTCCCGAAGTTGAGTCTGTTCTGCCTGTGACAGTAATCGGTGAGTGATCTCTCCATGTCCTTGCTCGACCCACGAGCCTTTTGTTCTATTTTCTCTCCCCTGTCCAGCTGAGGAGGGCAGCGATAGAGCAGCTTTGGTGGGCACCTGGTGTCCAGCCAGGATCAGCCCACCACATCTCTGCATACTCTTGTAGAAAGAGTTTTCCACTCCCTTCAAAACTCCAGCTAGCAGGTGCATGCGGCTGCAGGCTGGTGCATTCACATCCCTTGTCTTCAGAGCACGCTGCTTGTGTGAGGTGGAGTGAAGCTAGAACTGTTGTCAGTCCGCATGAAATCCCAGATGGATGTGGGCTCTCTGCAGTAATGGGGGATATTACTTTAAATGGCCTGATAACACTACAGCTTTGCTATCTGCTACTCCGTAATATGTGAACTCTTTCACAGACCTAGATGGAGTTTCTTTGACATCTCCTCGAATTGCGTTGTTTTAAGGTACTTTTGCATTTTTATTGGCAACCCAGTTGTAATAGAGGGAATCCATATACCATCAATGTTGCTTTCTAGGAGATGCCTGGTAGCTGTGAAATATAAACCAATAAGGTCTTGGACCGTAGCTTAATTGTATCAGCAGAATTCACATAGTGTGAGACAGAAATTGTGCTATTAACAAGTGTTTCCAGCCATCACTGCCTTGATGAAATGTGATAGAAAAATCAGAAAAGAGAGCTGTGTCTGGATTCACACAGCTCCTGAATACAGCAGCACAGAGAGAGGAGCTGGCTGTGCCAGGCAGCAGCCTCATGATTAAAATAAACAGTTCTGCGCTCCTCATATGCTGTAGGGCTAACACTACTCTGGAGAGCCTCCCAGGCCAGGAGACATCAATCCTCTTCAACTACAGAGACAAAAGGCAAGTGTTTGTAAGAAAATGTGGATAGTTTGCTGATATTTTTAGGGACTCCTCTCCTTCCAGGTTAATAAAGAAGTGAGAGCTGTCAGTGCCTTGGGGGTTGCTGTGGGTGTAAGGCAGCACCTCGATTTATTTCCATTCCCTTAGGAGCAGAGATATAGGTGAGGCATCATTTTAGCTATTGGGATTTTACTCTCTGCAGGCTTTTTGAATGGCTGACTGTGGGGTTTAATATCCACTTCAGAAGATGTGCAAAATCCACCCTAAAAGCTTGCCTATACCATCTCATAATGCCCCTCATTTCTCCTGTCTAATGTCCTGCCCTGTGGTGCTGTGTGATTATTAGATTATATTGATTATGATTATATTAGCTTACACAGTGTAGTTTAAACTGGAAGAATCTCTATTTCTTAACAATTTACAGCCCCCAATTATTGAGGTCTTAAGATCACACAAGCCTGCGTTCATAAGGTAGCTCTTTGGAGAGCAGGAGGTGACTACTCAGAAATTGCTGCACTTAACTCAGAAATTTAGCTCAGAAAGAACAGCATAAAGATGCTTGAAGTGGCCAGTCCTTGGATTGAGACAGCTGGAGAAATTGAAGATGTATGTAGCCTCTTTGCTTCTTGTGATCTTAAAAGGGCTGAGTTGCATTCACTCCCCTTCTCTGGCTGCAAAGGGCTGCCTTAATGGTCATGGTCCACAGCCAGATATCTATGCTAAGGGAAGCCAAATCTGCTAGTTTTCAGAGAGTTTCTCCTTCCTGCCTGACTTTGGTGGATCTCCAACCCTAAGGCTTCCTCACATCCCAGCCCTGTAGAGCCATTCTGCAGCAGTCCTTTGACCTCAGATCCAACCAGGAGGGAGGTAGTGCACACACACGTGTGGACAGACTCATGGTCTTTCACGTATCTGGTCCCAGACCTCTCATCCAAGAGTTTTTGTGCTGCATCGCTATTAAGTAGACATCCCTGCCATCCAGATGTATGTGCCATGCTGTTCCTCTGCTCCATGTGGTCCTGGAGCTGTGAGATGAGACCAACAGTGTCACTGAGGCACTTGTACATCCCTTGCACCACTATTTGTTCCCAAGGACTGTTCTCTAACTGTTTAATTACTCCCTACAGTAATTAACTGCATACCATTTGTTGTTCCCTTTCAGTTGATATTTACTCTGTGGGAATCGGGGACTCCTGAGAGCTATCACACATCAGACCGTTACAGGCACCCCAGGGGAGAGGAATCATGTGTGACTTGGGCTTTGGTAATGACCCAGGCAAGGCAGGGAGGAAGAAACCAGCTCCAACCCTCTGCGTTTAAATACTGAGCCAGGGAGACTGGAGCTTGTCTATAATGGTGCTTTTTAGCTGGCGCTCCTCTCTGTCTCGCAGTGTTCATGGGACCTGTGCATGCATCTCCCCTCAGCCATCCTGGTTGCAGGGAGCCAGGTGAAGCATATTAAGAATTGTTTGCCAAAGCATGTCTAGCCAGAGATGGTAGAATGATGGAGAGCTGGTTCCCAGGGCCCCTCAACCAGCAGCAATCCTCCTCTGCTCGTGGTGGATTGGCTGGGCTGCAAGCACACGTGTGGCACTCGGGATGGTGTGCGCAACCAGGACATCTGCATGGCCAAAGTGGTGGTGTGCTCTCGACAGCCTAAATCTCCTAGTCAGGGGTTTCTGGGATGAGAAGCCCTGGAAATTTTTGATAGTGTGCTAAAAATTAACAGCAAAATAACTGCCCCCAAAGGTGCTGCTTTGGCATTTTCATTGCTCAAAATTCAGAAGCTTGCTGCAGCCTCCATCCTTGATTTTTCCTCTAACCCATATGCTGGAGCAGGTGAAGCACCCATTGACCTTGGTGGGAGTTGGGATGCAAGGACACCTTCACTGGCCGAAAGCATGATATAAAAGGTGGCTTTTTTGCTCAGGTGCTGCATATTGCTCTCAACCTGTACCATTGCATACATAAAGAAACACTAGTTCTCACAGACTGATGGATTTTAACATGTCAGCATCACTAAACACTCTGTTTAGAATTTTTAAACGTTTAATTTGTAGTGATGGAGACTAAATTGAGAATTAAAACCATACACATTCGTCCCAAGGGAGTTCCCCCCTTCCCTCCCACTCCATCTGGAATGAAGAGGAGTTGAAATTATACATGAATTAATGAATAAGTAATAGAGAGTCACACAAATAAATTTCAGATGTGAGGATTTTTTTTAAATCATCCACAAGTTAATATTTATTTATGTAACTTGCAGAATTCCAGCCAATGGCAGCATAAATATTAATTACTAATTAAACTTTAATAGCAAAGCAAAACCCTTGCATTTTGCTAAATGTATGCATTAAAGCCATCATTATTTGTTTGAAGAATTGGGTTTGTTTGGGACTTTGGTCAGGCAGTGGCAAGAATACAATTTTAGAGCAGGAGACATCCTGGGTTAATCTTGCTTTTTGCTTTGATTGCAATTGCTCAAAGAGAGGATGAATTAATTTCTTTTTTTTTCCTCCCATGAGGAGACGATAACAAATTTAAAAGAGCCCTTGGCAAAACCGGGGCATTGCTCTACTCCCAGTTGTGCATCCCCGCTACATTTGTGACTGTTTTCCAATACAAAGAGGAGGAGGATGGCGTCTCAGCTAGTCAGCACAGCTCTGCTGGCTGCGGTAGCTGTACTCATTTAAAACAGCTGATTATCTGGCCTGTGGCGGTAATTTCATATTTACGTACCTTTTGGCAGCCTGAAGGCTCACCTGCACAGTTGCCATTTTTGCAGGCTACCGTGAGTCATTTTATATTAACGTCTTGGATCCATAAGTCCATAACGTCCCTGTGTATTGCTTTTTGGTGCACGTTGGTAAACCCACCTGGGAAGGAGGTTTACAGAGATGAGCTTTCCTCTTCTGCCAAGAGAGTGAGGGTGAAAAGCTGGGGAGTCCCTGCAGAGCCGTAGCTCAGCGCCGAGTCTTCCCTGCAGCATCTTGCACCGCTTCACTGGCTGCTCTGGCTGCTGCCATTTTGTCTGCATGTCGTCTTACTGCTGTGGGGCACTTGCGAGGGTTTTGTAATGCCGTGGTTAAACCAAGTGTTGTCACCTGTGATCCGAGCTGGCTGCTGCTCTCCTGGCTCCCAAGTGGCTCTTGCTGGAGCTTTGCCGTGATTCAGGGCCCCTGGGCTGCGGGTTCCTTGGGCTCAGGTGAGGGAAGCAGGAGAAGCAGCTCTCACCATTGGGGACCCGTAGCTAAAGGACACAGCCGGTGGTATAGCTGGGAAAGGGGCAATTTTGCTGAGCTGTGGCATCAGCAGCACTCGAGCTTGGGTGGCGTATCATGGGGTAAAATTGCCAAGTGGTGCAGCAAATATCTAAGGGGTAAATAGACCTAAGATACTCTAAGAGCTGAATGCATCTTTGGGTAGAATGTGGTATATAGGTATTTATGAGTTTTTAAAGTGAAAAAACCCAAACATTCAAGCCAAAAAGAGAGCTTTGGCATTCTGTGTAATCTCTTGCTAAGAGTTGGTGGTACTGCCTGTGGTGCATCCCTGCTCTGGGGGATTCAGGGAGATCCAGTTGCACTGTGGTTTGGGTTTGGATTTGTGCTTTGCAGCTTTCTTTTTTTAAGCCAGTAATTACAGACTTAAGCTGGTGAGACAAACCCTGAGTAAAGCCCATCAGGCCATTTCATCCTTGCAGGGAGTCAGGGTCTGCCTCCTGGTACAGCCCCACTGTGATCCCCCGACCCCATGGTCTGTTGTAACTAGGGTCTTGGAAGTCAATGAGGTGAGGCCCCCATGCTCACCAGGACATGCTTGTGTAAGCTTTTGAAGGCTCAGGGCTTTAATAAGGATGGGGAGCAGATAAAACATTTATTGCAGTACTTTTTTCCTCATTTAATTACAGGGACACTACTGGTTAAAGAATTTAATAAGCAATTTTCTTACCCATTTTGAGATTGATGGAGCATACAAAGACATGAGTTGATTAAAACTAGCCAGGCTTCACCCAAAATTCAGAGATTAGTAAACTGAAAGGTCTGAAAAGACAAGTACGTGACTCAAGCTTCTATGCAATAGCCCCAGATATCTCCCCAATGAACTGCCCTGGATGATGTGTGCTCTTTGGTTCAATAACAGTGGATGGCCTTTGAGTGTGTCCATTTTAACTAGAAGGAAGAAACAGACAGAAAATAAATTAAGATGGTTACAAGCACAGTAAAATGAAGTGCACAAATTTAAATGTAAAACATTGAAAATGTACCAGAAGTAATAAAGACAAACCAGTGATAGGACTCTGAGTGGGAGCACTGGCTAATTCTGTACTGCAAAGATATAAAAGAAAATCAATATTAAAAAAAATGGGACCTTTAGCACAGAACCTGTTAAATGGTGTATGCGACAATTTAAAAGAAATAACTCAGAAGTTAGAAGTGCAGCATAGAAACATCTGAATAACTGACATTTAAAGAATTAACATAAAATTATTCCAAGATAGCAATGAAAGTAGTCAAGCAGTCTTTTAAACACTTTAAACCAGGCAGCTTTTACAGTGCATTCTCAACCTTGAATGCGTGTGCTTAATGACTAGCCCTGTGTCCCAGCTTTCTATAGGTGATATAAGCATTCAGTAATGTGTGGACCAGCCTGTTTAGCTCGGATTTTTTTTCCTTGTCCTTGACCTCGCTATTAGTGATGAAATGACAGACCAACATGGTGCTTACTCTGTTTCTGCTCCTCCTGGTATCATGGGCAAAACTCCAGATGGACAGAGGACTAAATCAGCATCCTCTGAGTAAGCCACCACTCCCTTGGAGAATGACTTTCTCTGTCAGTGGTTGACATAAACAAATAGAAAGTGATATGGTATTGCCATACATCCTTCATCAATCCAAATCTTTATTTTGGTACGGTGCTCTGCTTTTAATGTGATGTCACAGTTCTTAATTAAATATATACTCATTATTTAAGCAAAGACAAAGTCTGTCTTTAATTTCTTTTCAGTTAATTCTTCCTTCTGCATCTACAGCAGGTAAAAATCAGGAGACAATACAAATGCTGGTGAGCAAAATTAAAAAGATTTCTGTGTTTTAATGACTGTGCAGTGATCTTGAGTTGCTTTTTGGACTCCCCAGGCAGTTTTGGACATGCATAGCCCAGCACCAGGCTGAGTGGCAAGGACCTATAAATAGGCAAAACCAGTGAATGTACTCTGGTGCAATGAAATGCTAATGCCCAAACTGATGCCTGTGCAGCCAGGCCAACTGTGAGCTGGTGTTCACAGAACCAGGCCCTCCATCCTTCAGGTGGTGAGATGAAGGCTCTCTCTTTACCGTGTGACTCCCAACAAGGCTCCAAGCAATGAGCCACTGCACTACCACCTTCTGCTGTCTCCTTTCCTGCGTGCACAAGGAGCAGTTGGCTCTGGCTGATGCAGGCAGTCCCGGGAGCAGAGGATGGGCACATCTTTTAACTGCTTTGATCAGTGCAAAAGAGGTTTTGTCCTTCACTGAGATAAAGACTCCCAAGTGGCTGAGGCTTTGCATCCATCAGATCTTCTCTCTCTTTAATGAAATATACACCGTACATGTAAATCCTGTCCCATAAGTGCTGAGCTGGCTTTTTGCTGTGTAGCGGTGCAGGCAGCATAGCATCTGAGCTGGGAGGATAAGAGCCGCTTCCTGATGTTCGGGATTGAGGCTGCAAACTCTGGCATTCCTCAAGGACTGCTTTGCACAGGCTTCATGTTCCCAGAGTTATCTTCAGAACTAACCAGGAGATGTTTTTTATTACAGATCTGTGGAATAAGGCTGACACCTGGTGAGCTTGATACCTGATACGAGCCCGGCGCCAAGTCATGCCTAAACCAGAGTCCCTCTCTCACAGGGACTATCCAGCTTCTCTGTGGGCTCAGACTTCAACCTTTGCATTTAGGACACATTGTCTCTCTTGCCTGTGCTTGACTTCTTATTTTTCATGACACTTGTGCAAAGTTGCATATTTTTGAGATCTTACCACTCTACTAAATGTAGACTTGACCCCTAGGTTTAAAGACTACCAGGAGAAGACCTATATGCAGTGGTAGGATTGCACCCTTCTTGTTTCTGCGAGGAATCAGCCTAAAAAAAGGAAGCCAGGACCACCATGATGCCTGGAGGAGTCAGGAACAGTCCCATGGCTTTGCTTACGTGGGGAAGAGAGTTAAAGCCAGGAAAGAGCTGCACATCTCGAGCCTGGCTGTGTGCCACTGCTGTAAGCTTGGGCTGTGCTGCAAAGTCCTTTCAAAGCCCTTTCAAAGCCGAGGTACAACCCTGGTGTGATGAATGGAGCTGGGAAATCCCGAACCATGAGCATTGTACTGCATTATCCATTTCTTAGAACTCAGATAACATATTCAAATAGGTTTATAGCAATATTTTTACCCACTTCCATTTCCCTTTTTTTTCCCTTTGCAGCTACTATACACATCCAGGGCTATTTTTTACTCAGCATGAGATTTTTCTCCCCTTTTCCCCTTTTCCTAAACATAGTTTTTCTAATTATCTTTTTAAAAATAAGATGGATTTCTTCAAGTCTTAAGTTTTACTCTCTTTTACTTGAAGTTTTGTGAATGCTAGCTCTCTGTTTCACAGTTTAGCTGACTTGGGGGCTGGGATGTGTTAATTATTCAATGATTTAAATGAAATATCAAAGGAGTTTTTATTGATTTGCATATAAAAGTTATGAAACCCAATATATGGCACAACAGACAAATTAGTAGGCCATAAAAAGCATGAGTGAATTACTGTTTTATTAAAGCTTTAAGATAACATGCTGTAGTATCTGAAAAGAAAGGTCAAAAGGGAAAAAAAAAAAGGAAAATTTAAATGTGTGCACATTAATGGACTGGGGAATGTGGCTTTACTAATAACTATTGTGCATAAAAATTTATATTTTTCAACACAGCAATCATTTCTTTTACCCTGTTGGGTATTTTAAATGTGCTCCTGTGTATATAATATTAATTTAGTCATAAAATAAAAGGCAGTAATTCAGACAGTAGCCCATGTGAGCTATTAAATTCAAAGTACCGTGTGAAGTATTTGTGGTTATGGTTCCTTGCAGTTCTGGATAAGACACAAACAAACCACTCCTGACAAGATGAAAGTAAGTGTTTTCAGAGTACCTGCCTGTGCTCAGCTCTGGGTTTCTGCATTTCCTTCTCCAGAGCTGACACTATCTCTGATTAGGTTGTTTGGGTATAAATTATGAGAATGCTCCTTGAAAAAATGCACAAAATGAAGATTTGTGCAATAGCCAGGCTTTTAAAGGGGGATTGTACGTTCTCCAAGTCTATCTAAACTAGCTGATGTCATAGTCCACTTCTTTTTATGCTATATCAGCGAGCTTTGCTGCCTTAGGAAGTGAAAATATGTTTTCGCTTGTCCTGTTCATTCACTAATGCGAGGCTGAGTGTTAAGCACCAGCAAATGGGCTTGACTGCGAAGCCAGTCAGCTGTGTAAAACATTTTCATGTTGTCTCTCTGAAAAGCTTGAAGCAAATATTCCATCAGCTGCAGCGGCAAATTAATACATAGCAATTAATCAAAATTCTACTCACTTGCTTTCTCTGTGCATGTACTCTTGCATTAAGTCTTGGAGTGCCTGGTTGTTCTCCTGTTAAATGCTTCTATGCTAAGACTCACAAGCACTTCTCAGAAGAAATTAAGCCCGGACTCAGGCTGAATCCTTCAGAGATTCGGCTCGGCACCTGCAGCTCAGCTAATACATGTGTGTCAGCGTCCGGCACTTAATGGTACCGGTACAAAGACTCAGAGACTCCTGGTAAAACCTTTTCTACAGATTCTCTCTTTATTAGGATATATCATCACGTAGCCTTTCAGACCCATCTCTCACCTTTTAATACAAGTTCCTTGCAGAGAGATCTCCTTCCTGCGCCACCCTCCACCCCCTGTACAGACGGTCCAGGCTCAAATCTGCTGCTGGGAATAGTCCCTGGTACAGGGGAGTTTGCAAGGAAAAAAGGATTTCACAGAATCACAGAATAGTAGGGTTTGGAAGGGACCTCTGGAGATTGCCCAGTCCAACTCCTCTGCCAAAGCAGGTTCACCTCGAGCAGGTTGCACAGGGTTGCGGCCATGTGGGTTTTGAATATCGCCAGAGAAGGAGGCTCTACAACCTCTCTGGGCAGCCTGTTCCAGTGCTCTGCTACCTTCAATGCATAGAAGTTCTTCCTCATATTAAGATGAAAATTTCTGAGTTTCAGTTTGTGCCCGTTGCTCCTTAACCTGTTGCTGAGCACCACTGAAAAGAATCTGGCCCCATCTTCTTGACACCCACACTTAAGGTATTGATAAGTTTCCATGGATTCTCCTTCCTGCAACACACACGGCTCAGAGCCACATAGCAGAGTCTCCTCTAAAGCCATGCCTAGACAGAGTACACTCGTGTGCGGCAGGGGACGGGCATTTGCCGTAGTGAGACACGGCAGTGGTTACTTACACAGCTCCTCAGCTCCATAGCTCCCCAAAACAAGTGTGGCACAGATCAAAGACAGTTACAGTACAAGTAATGCAGTAAAAATTATTTACTTCCTCCAACATTTCCTCTTGCCAGCTAGGGGCAGTTTAAAAGCAGTTGGAGGGTTCAGTGCATGCTTTGCACGCTTGACCTCTGGTCAAGGCACAGCTGCAGCAAGAAGTTGATAACAATCGTACACTCACTGCTGCCTCTGTCTGCTGGCTGTAAAAGAGGGTATGAGTGGGGGTCCTGCAGGTGTCACAACAGGATGGATAGTTGTGAACCTTCTGGCAGAGCTCAGAAAACCCCCAGCCACGTGTGAAACTTGGTCTTTCACAGCCATGGGGCAGGACTGGTAGCTTGGCCCAGGCTCCTTCCAGCGGTGCCAGCCCAGCTTGAGCTCCTCCGCAACGCCCCAGGCTCAGGTTGGGAGCCTCTGCTCCGCGCTGCCTGGGGTCCTTGTGGTCAGAGCCACTTGGACCAGCCTACATCTGCCATCGTAGCTGTCTTCAGTGTCCTCTGCACCTCCTTGTCACCTTCCAGGACACCAATGGTCTTGCAGGACTTGAGAAATGTCTCCATCCAAGTTCAGTCCTCCTGTCAACCAGAGAAGGGAAGCATGGATGGATGTCCATGCCAGTACCCCAGGGACTTCTCAGCCAGCAGTCTTCCCAGACAACTGGTCTTGTTTGCCCTGAGACTCCCATCCTGCAGAGAAACATGGGAAAGCCATTGCCATCATACTGGAGGTGGTCTGAGAGCAGGCAGTTCTGGTATTTACTGTCTTCAGCGAGCAAAAGATCACAGCTTGGCTGGGGAAATCAGTGCAGGCCACCCCCATACCTAAAATGCAGTGTTAATTTGCCTCCAGGAGGAAAGAGATGTGTGTGGACAAGCACAGCATCCCCACATCTGGTGAGTCAGACACCCCAGCGATTCAGCTGGCAGATGATGAAAGGGAGAAGTAGGTCAGAGCGGACAAAGACACCAAGGGATCCATCTGCCAGATCCGACAAGCCAGGAGACGGCAGCGGAGGGGGTATCTGACCTCCTGCATGGTTGATATGCAGAGCAGTTGGGAGAGCATTCATCATCCCGTGGCCTGGTAGAGGGGTGACGTTTAATGACTGGTGGCTGCAAAAGCAGGTAACTGGCTGAGAGGAAGGTGCGTGATAGGACTCCACCTGGTCAAATAGCTGGATAGGATTGCAAAGCAATGGGGAGTCCTTTAAATATGCACTTGCTGCATCAATTAGTAAAGGCAAAAGCAATAGCCTGTCTAGTTTAATTGGCAGGGCCAGTGAGGAGGGCACCTGACTTGGACACCCTCAGCCTCTCTGGGGGCAAGAGAAGCCCAAATGACTGCGAAGTTGCAGGAAAGGAGCTGCGGTACAGCCTGCCGCCTTCATGCCAATGTGTTACTGCACTTAAAAGCAACTCCTGAGGTGGGAGCAGCTAAGCTCCATGCAGTCCTTGGCCATGAGGTCTGGAAAGGCTCACTTGAAGCTGGTGAACATGCACAGAGTGAAATACGTGTTTTAGAAATCCGGGCTCCAGAAGGGAAAGGTCAGCCTTTTAAATGAAAGGCATTTCCCTTTCCCTGGCAATGCTAATGCAAGGTGTAAGTTGTTGTTTCACTGATTTGTTTACTTTGCTTCCTTGGCAGGCTTGGGGCATTCCAAGCCTCAAAGGGAAGCAGATGCTTCTCTATGGAGGATGCAGCCTCTGGGTTTTGTTCATGCTCAGATAAGTGAAGATGAGTCAGGTCTGAAACAGACGCACGTCATTTCAGGCCAGTTAAATTCCTGCAGGGATGTTCCTAGTCAGGCTTACAGTGACATATTTTCTTGCCACTTCATTTTCTTCACAGGATTAAAGTCACTCCTGCTGCTGATTTGTCTTGATTCTTCTGGTCGTCCCCAGAGCCTTTGCCTTAAGCTGCAGGAGGAAGGTCTAGTTGGCCTAGGCATGTCTAAGCCTGTACCTTCACCAAGCTCCCAGACAGCATAGGACTGATGGATAATTATATCATCCTCTTTCTGGTAAGCAAAAAACCAGTACAGGTATTTGAAGGTGGTCCCAAAGGCAGGATGGGTGGGAGCCTAGTGTGGGAGTCAGGGTGACTGGAAGAGCCAGGAGGAAAGCAAGGGCTGGGTGAGGGACTGCCCATCAGAGAGAGCTGACCTGGACACAGCAGTGGGGTCAAGCAGCAAGTCTGGCATCAGGGTGTAAATAACTGTCAGGACATCATACCAGAAAAGTGACAAGTAGAGGAATATGTCTCTCAGGAACCCCTGACTACATGGAAAGGGAATTGAGTCAGTGAGCAAGAAGTTACTAGCCATGCCTTGTGTTCAGTGGGAAAGGGGAGATGTGCGTGAGCCTGGGAGTTTAGGAAGGAGACCGAGATAGTTCCTTTATCACAGGTTCATGAAGTTTAACTAGAAGGAGTCCTTCTGAAACATTTTGCAGAGTTCAAGTCCACTGGTGATTTCTACCTCTTCTGTGAAACTCTTACTCTGCCACTTGTGATAAATTATCATCAAAAGATTATGTCAGTGGAAATATTCAGGCTGTGTAGAAATACTCACTGATGAAGAGCAATGAGAAAACTGCTTGGCTGTATTGATCAGTGTGCACCTAAAATTACACAGATCCCTAAATCACCCCTAAAACATGGCTGGACAGCCGTGATGTCATCTGACAGGGGAGTCTTGGTAAAAATAAGTTTGTCTTAACTCTGGGACTTTATTCTCAGCTGCTTTGCATATGTTATTTCATAGTACCAGGGCAAAAGGAGTGTAACATGCAGCTTTTCCCAGTTGAGAAGGGCTAGTTGCCCATTTCATGTAGATTTAAAATGATGATGTGCAATGCAGCACAGTGGAGGATGCTCTGACAACCCACCACTCCAAGAAGTGTATCTCTTTAAACAAGAGAGTGAAAACAAGTGTGTTTTCTAAGTGCTGAGACATCTCAGGAGAGTAAACAGTAGGAGCAGTGGATGGGAAGCAGCAAGGCTGGTGCTAGCTGCTCTGAAAAATCCTGATCAAAGAAAATAGGAACATCAACACAGCCCCTGCAGCAGGAACCAGGGTTTCTCCTGTATAGATGCTCCTGCAAAATAGAGAAAACAACAGGTTTCATGAGGGATGCTGTATTTATTGCTCCAGAAGAGGACATTTGTGTGCTTGGGGCTGGGTTGTTACCACCCTCCGTTCAGCCTGTCCACTCCCTATGCCCCAATGCAGGATGTGCTACCAGCACAGTGGCACCTGACTGGGGCTAAGGGAAGCCGTGGTGACTTCTCAACATCCCCATTCAGAAAAAAGAGGCACGCTGTTCTGCAGGATATCTACAGAAACCTGTAGATGAAATGTTCATTTCCTACCCTCCTCTAAGTACTCAGCTTGCTGGTTTGGGGGTGGGGGTGTGTGTGTGTGTGTATGTGCAAAAATTGCCAGTGGTTTTGTTTGCATAAACTTTCTAGCTCTGCCTGGAGCCAAATCAATGCAACCCATTGCATTCTGTGGCTCTTGCTGAGGCTGCTCAGCTACTGGGGTGACAAGGCTCCTCTCTGGGGTAGGCTGGGGATGGTGGGGAGGGCTGCTGTGGGCTGGGAGCAGCAGAGGGGCTCGTCACGCAGCTTGCAGCTCTTAGGTAACCACATCACACAGTCCCCATCTCGCATCTGCATAATCCATCACTTTTAAAGACATTTCCTTATATCGGTTAATATAAAATGTTGTTCATTGTGTCAGCCAGCAGGAGGTTTCATAGGTCCTTTAGGCAACTTAAACAGTGATTAATCAAAAAAAGCCTCCACCTTCTTCGTGCTGTTAATGCTGTTGTTAGGTTGCAGGCAGCATAATTTATGGCATTTCCTGATCCTGTTAGCTAGGATGTCTGATTAATTTTGGCTCTGGGATTAAGTCAGCAAAAGAAATTTGACTTCCACAAGCAAGTGATATATATCATCCACCCGAGTGCAGGAGGGACAGAACACTATCTTTCTGCCAGGTTTTTTTATTTTGTCGTCGACTGTAGCCAGAAGGTGGCATTATGTACTCATTTTATTACTGCTGCTGGCTGGGGGCTGAATTGATTTTAAAGCCCAGGACACGGCCAGCTTCTTGATCTTGACACAGAAGAGAGAGCGCTAGCATATGATGCTGGGCACCCTGCCCCTGCTTCCTGACATGGACCACAGTGTGCAAATTGGCACATTTCTCATTCTTTTTGCACCCAGATAATCCAGAAAATGATATAGCAATGACTTAATTATTAGCCAGGATTTTGCTTTTTACACATTTTTCATTCTTGGTGTTTGAGTGGCTTTTTGATGCTTTTGTTTCATTTCATCCTGCCGTTTGTATCTTGTCTGTGCTTCTTGGGGCTAGAGAGCAAATTTTGGGGATAATAAAGATTTTTCAGTTTTTCCCTGCCTTTCTGTTTTAGTTTTTCTTTTTTTCCTTTTTTATCCTTTTATCAAGCAGGCAAAAGATCCTTTAGTAGCTCAGGGATTTTTGTCAGCTGATGAAACAACCTTGTCTAAGTGGGTTTCTATGAGGTAATTTGAATCACTCTCAAGTACGCAGATACTTGAGTGTCTTCATCTAGCAGCATAGCATTTGGTCTTGTTCTGTGGGATCCTTACTCTGGGAGGCCTGGCAATACCTATTCTGTTCTCCATCGATATAAACAAGGCAAGCCATGAAAACATCACTTTCCTTACTCTTTCTATGCCAGTCACCTTCATTTTGGGTAGCAGTGTGCAGTTTACAGACTGAAGAGCTCTGTTTGCTCAATTTCTGCAGAATGATAGGGAAGGGGGAAAGCCCTGCAGACCTCTCAGGCTGCTGCAATTGATTCAGCCTTTTAATGGAAAGTTCAAGAAGAAATCTCTGTCCCATCTTGGCCCCGCAGACCTTAAGGAAAGGCATTTCCACACTGCAGCTGGGGGTGTAACTGCAGCCTGGACAAATGCAGCAGGGGTCTGAGTCTGAAACTGTCAAGAGGACACTATTGAGAGGTGACTGTAACCCTAAGATGCTGCAGTTTATATTCTCACTCCATTAACTCTGACAACAGACTTCTGAGACCAGAGTTTTCTAAACCTGGCTTATAAATCATGCTGGTAAGAATGCACTGGGATTTACTTGTGCATAGCACAGAGCTCTGCAAATAAAATTAACCCTTTGTGCAAGGACTGCAGCTAGTGTGAAGCAGATGCTGGGCACTTAGTGTTAGACTGCTCAAATTTCGGGCTGGGTTTATGGAAACCTGACAGCTGATACTGCATGCCTTGAGCTTTGGATGTTCAGCTTCTCCCCAGCTGGACCCAGACAGCTGAGAGATCAGATATGCTGGGATGAGACCAGCTCCAGCCTAGAAGCTGCTGTAGGCACATCAGTGCTGGACTGTGACTCAAACATCCACTTTGCTTCCCAGTGACTAATGACGCTCAATGCCTTCTAGCCTCAAGCTGGGTTTACATGTGCCTGCTCAGCGTGTTGGAGCTTAGTGATGTTTGCACCCAAAGGTTTACTCTGCCCTTGAAAAGATCTTTATTCCAGAAGCTACCAATTACTCTTCATTTCTTTGTGAAATTATGAGCCTTTAAAAATAGCTCAAGTGGTTAACCAGAAAGAGATCCACTTGAAATCATGAACTCTTTTCCAAAACCTTGACCTTAATCTCTGAAAAGATGCTACCTCCTGCATAACTCAGGCAATCCTACTAGACAGATGTCACTTGAAGCCAGGCCTGCGCAGGTCTCTGATGCATACAAGCTTTTTACAGCACCTGAGTGGCAGAGCCACGGCGGCTCTGCAAGAGTGAACAGGGTCACCTCCCACCTTATGCATCAGCAGCAAAATTGGGAGCTCAGTTCTGGTGGCAGGACTTTTATCAGCGGTGATGAATAGCAGAGGGGATTTTCATCTCTTTGATTAATTTTGCAGGGCTGACAGTTAGAAAGATCACATCTTGACTCCTGCTTTGGGAGGTTTGAGTAAGGGAGTCCTTGGGAGGTCTGGGTGAAGTAACTTTGCTTCTGCAGTCCCCAAACTTTGAGCTCTCACAGCTCCTGCATGCCTGAGGGTGGAAAGGGGGCACGCAGCTAAGCTGGCAGGCTTGGGGAAACCACACTTGCGCTGTCAGGCTGGGAAGAGAAACATTGATGGATCTGAAGTCATTGCCATTGTAAAGCAAATACTGAGGCAGGAACAACCCGTTTTGCTCACAGGAAGAATCTCCTTTCCTTCTGTGGGATGTTTGGAAAAAATGAAAGGCAGGATGGATTTGACCTTTCTTTTGCTAGGTATTTACTGATTTGAGAGATAGAGGTTTGTGACCCGGGGGCTGCTGTGGCTGCGCCATGTCTGAGAAGAAGGGAGGCAGCCTGCATCAGGTGGAGGGTGCCAAGAGTGCCACAGGGGGCATGAACCTGGCAAGAAGTGGAGCAATGGCTGCACAAAGCCTGAGGGTGAGAGTTTTAAGCAGACGTGAGCTTTTCTTTTGCTCCTCACCTCCTCCTTGCTGCTGTGGTTCACCTATTGTCCCCTGCCTTTTCTCCTGAGCATCTCTGTCCTCAGTGACCCAGGTTGCCTATATAGGGCATTTCCTTGCTTTTCCTTCTGCTAAAACCAGTTATTCCTTACTCAGCTCATTCCTCTCTTGCCCTCATGTCCTCCTTTACAGCCACAATAAGAGGCTGGCTATCTCCTCTTGAGATACCTACCTACGGTCTGTGTCTGAACATTTTTTTTATTAGGGTAATGCAAATCTAATATTGCTCCACTGCTCAAGAGCAACTAGCTCCTGACTCCCCTTAGGGCACTGTGATCTTCTTCCTTGTGCTCCAAGGGTATAATACGTGAATAATATGGGATATTTCAGCCAGGACTATGAGCTCAATGGATGAAGGAACCTCCAGTACTTCCACAAACACAGAATATTTTTCTCTCCTTTGTAGCAAAAAATCATCTTAACTAGGTTACAAACAGTGTAGCATGATGAGCAAAAGGAAGGAATATGCCATTTTTTTCCCAGTCCCATGGGATGCTGCAGGCTCCCTATGGGGACTTCAGACACCGAGTGATTTTGCACTTCATTTCTTATTAGACTGGGGAGTCGCAGGCACAAATCCTAAAGAGGGCAGCAGAATCAAACCCAGACCTCTTGCCTATGGCCGGCTGAAGCAGTGCTGGTGCTGCTAATTGAATGTGCTTTATGTACGAGTGCAGTTCAGTACATACATCCAGAACATGCTGCGTATCGTTTGGTGATATACAAACCGACTGGGACAATTTACAATGGTGATTTTTCCACTGACGGGTAAATTAATGCTCTCTATTATAGGCATTTAATCAATGCCAGCTCCCTAAGTCTCTAAACAGGCCACCAAGATAGAAGATTGATTGGTCTGAATGCATCATATATAAAACAGGGATACTTCATAAGAACATAAATGACATGTTTGTTTCCCAAAGCCACAAAGACTGCTCTGTGGTAAGGAGGAGTGTTGACAGCCTCCTACTGAGACACAGTGAAGGGACAAGACTTGGGTTGTTGTGGGGTTTTTGTCTTGGTTTCTGTTTGTTTGTTTTCTTCAAGGCAAGAAGACTGAAATGACCCAGAGATGGGGAGGAAGATCCTTCTAGTTCTGCACATGGTCATGGTTATTTGTCTGGAGGGGATCCTGGTGATCCCTGCACTTTCTGTGTGACTTATGGATATGCTGCTCCCACACTGTGCTTCGCAGCAAAATTAGCAGATCATTGCAGGGCTCTGAAATTTGACTTTGTAGTTACACAGGTGGCCAAAACTCTAAAGGTGCCGATCCCCCACCCCATCCCCTCTATTAATGTTATTTCTCTTTTTATTTAGGACAGTATAATGATTTGCTGCTTGGCTCAGCCGGGAGGCTAAACCTAATTTCCAGGCCATGGTTTGGGTACCCAGGGGCTGGAAAGGATTTGGTGGAAAGGAGTTGCTGGGGTCATGGAAAGCCAGGGCCTCCCTGAGTGTGTGTGTGCTCCTAACTGGGACAAATGCAAAGTAGAAAGTACTAACACAAGTACCCCTGAAGAGGTATAAACTGGGTCATCTTATCTCATGTGAGCACCGGTTAAGGCACACGAGGGTCAGTTTACATCGCTTCCTGACCTTTGCAAAGTCATTAAGCTGAAGTACCAAGCCCTGATTTGATTTTGAAACTGAGATCCATCTTCCTAAATCAATGGGATAAAGTATACCTGTTATTATTATGGCTAAACACACCTCCTGTTGCATAAATAAAAGGAGAACACATAAAATGATGGTCACTCTGTCAGGATCCTGAACCCAAACTGTCTGTGAAAGCCAGTGAGGCCAGGAAAGCTCAGGCATTTAAACCTTAATCATGCTTAAAATGGAATTTAAGTGTCCGTGTACCTCAGAAGTGTATTTCCTTTGGCTTCTCTCAGGTCTGTGAGATTGTGATTAGGAAATCAGGCTAACTTCACAGCTGGAAAGATTGTCACCATATTGCTCCCAGCTGGATTGCCAGGGCCACTCTCTGTTTCTGCTGATAGAAAGCCACAGAGCTCAGTAAGTAAGATCTGGTGTCTTGAAACTTCATTACTTTACACCCACAGAGTATCTTGTGTATGCCACTGAAATTAAGGAGAAAACAGGAGTTTGTGGTACTGTTTTTGGGGTAGCAGGGTAGTAGTAGCATCATTTTAATATATTCTGACTTACTTTGTGCAGTGCTCCTGAGTTCAGTCCAGGGATCAGTGCAGGTTTTTATCCTTAGTCCTGAAATCCTCTACTCTGTGAGCTGGTTTATCTTCTCAATAAGGCGCACGAGGGTATCATTCACAGCCCAGTAAATTCATACCTTGCGCATTCGGTGGCACACGGCCTTCGGGCTCCCGGTTAACAACACACAAGCGCGACTCGCTGCATTGTAACTCATGCTCTGTCACAGCTCCTGGCTTAATTGCAAAGCACTAAAAATGTGAAATAAGAAAAATAATTACTGTAATAAACTAATGAAATAAAATATGTTTTGCTGAAATTAGAAAAGTCTCTGTCTGGGCTGAAAGGTCCAAAAATTAACCTGTGTGCAGGGACTAATTATGGTCTGAGCTATGTGACAGTAATGATGACTTCTGTTGGACTGCTCCACTTCCCAGATCAGATCTTAGTTGTATGGGGAATATGTCCTTATATTTGCATAACACTTCCAATAGATGTATCTGTCATTGTGAAATACTGAAGTGTACCCCCCTGTTCCACACTGCTGTGGGATATTTGCCCAGTTTACAGTGAGCTAGACCTGAGAAAGAGCAGAGACTACGTTCATCCTCTTCTGTTGTCTTCTCAAAACGAGCTGTGTGGTGAGATCTTTGGAGCTGAGCTCTGCGGTGCTGGTGACCACGGGGCATCACATGGGATTTGTTCCCCAAGTAACTTGTAGCACACGTCATCACTGTCACTTCAGGCCATTACGAGGAGGTCTGTGCAGAGAACCATATCATCCACCTCGCGATAAGGACCTTCTCCTGTGGCATCCACACGGAGTGTGTGAGTTGGTCTGTGCTGCCATTGCTATAGCACAAACATGAATAGGAGATATTCAGGAGTGTTTGGGGATGGTGATAATTTCTGTATGTAAATACTGAAGTGCAGTTCCCTTCTATTTTTTAGTTCCCTGCTTTTTGAAGGAGACACCTATGTGAGTTGCTTTGTTCCACACCCCACACCTCCCCAAGCGCTGGAGAGCTGGCAGAAGGAGGGAAGTGAGGAATGTCCCTGTGTATACAAAGATAACATGGACACCCAGGCACCTGAAACGGGTAAAGTTTTAATTCACTTGCTTTTTTTGGCTGTGAAATGCAGACTTTAATACATCAGCCACATGCATTTGACTTCTAAAATCAGCATTTAAGTTTCTGAAATTGGCACTTATTTTTTTCATTGGAGCAACCAAATACGAGGTTTGATGTCTCTTTTGCATCAATTGCATGTATATTAAATGTCATGAGGACAGCAGTTTTCACTGACAACGCAGTCAGACAGGGTCAAATTTGCCTTGTTGACAGGAGCTAAGATGTTTGGGGAAACAAAGCCACCAGTTGTCAGGGCACTGGTAGTCTCCATCCAAGAGATGTGTCATGAAGAAGCATAAATTGCATCTGTAACATGCAAATCATGTCTTTAAAACCAAACTTAGAAGTGACTGAAGCATCAACCTGTTCGCTAAGTTGCATTTGGAGCAATACCCCAATGACTCACCAGTGGCAAATCCAAAATCTGAAGTAGTATGGGAACAGGCAGCACCACAAAACTGTGTCCTTAACTGGCAAAACACCAAGAGCAGAAATATTCCTGTTGTCTGGTTATCTGACAGACCCAGTACAATAGTGCTTGGTATTTTTAATACTGCTTTTTGCAGAGATGAAATAATTTTCTTTAGGATTTTTGTGTTTTAAAGGATTACACATTATCCCAATTGTCAGACAGGGCCCAGTTCACCCACCACAGAAGGAACTTCTGCTTCTCCCTCAGTATTATATGGCCATGAAATGGCATCTGGGCATAGCAGCTACTCACTAATCTGTGAAACCAAGAACGAGAATTGTGTTTAATGGGCCTTTTAAGTAATGCATGTACTCAGGATTTCACACGTTTCTGACGTTACCACTGATTGTGGGCTGCCATGCAGATAACTGCGATTTGCAAAAACGCACAATTGTTATTAGGGTTGGCTCTTGCTATTATCCGTGTTTGCGTGTCATTTACAGTAAGAGTAGGTTTAAAAAGGTAATTAAGGGAAAAACTTCATAGTTTTGGCCTGTTCTTATTCTTAACCATTGAAGTTAAAATAAGTTATAGCTACAGAATATTATACCCAGGTCTCAGCATAGGGCTGGGGTCATTAGAAAATGAATGTTTGACAGCACTACTGCCCTTGTAAACTCCACGAGCATAACTCTGCTAAACCTAGACTGAGTGCAGCAGAATTCAGTTTTCTTCACACAGCCTTGTGCCTACTTTCGATCCCTACTCACATGCATCCTCTGAGTGTCTGCAACAGTGGGTCTTCATTGCAAAATAAACCTGGCTGCAAGTTTGTACTAACAGACCAAGTGGCCCAAGTGGCCCAAGTGGACACCAGTTCGTTAAGCAGATAGCACACGAGTGCAGTGGCTCATTTTCCACCCAGGCTAACAAGGACCCAATGAAGGGAAAGTTTTTGTACTCATTCCACAGTCTTCAGAGTTTTTATGGAGTCTGCACACCAGTCATGTGTCATTCCTGGATTTGCCCTGGCAGAGGTGTTCAAGCTGCCAATAGAATTAAACCATAGAGTATGAAGAACACCCCTTGGGGACCAAAAATGCCTCCTCATGTGTCACCTTGTGGGAGGCAGCCCCGGTGCAGCTGTGCCCAGCTGTGTGTTCTCAGAGGAGGTGCTGAAGGAGATGTCCAGGTGTAGCTGGCAACATTTACTCGAAGCTGCAGATCGTGCTTTAGGGTCATATTAGAGACTGGCACTTGCCTTTGCACAGATAACAAGAAATTTCATGTTTAGGATTATCAGATTTTCCAGCTATTCTGTAGAAACAGCTGTCAGCAAATCTGTGACAGCAGATGTTGGGATGTTATTCAGTGTGCTGTGTGCTAATCTGCTGCTCTGCCCTCCCCAATTAGACAGTCATTTTTTTCCTATCACTGGAGGAAGCATGGACAAATACTGTTATAAGAATGTGCAACAAAGTAGTCTGGGTCCTTCCAGAGTAAGGAGCCTTAGGCAGGTGCTCACTTTTCCAGTCAATTGACCTTATTTAAAGAGTCCTGTCAAGACAATCATTTTGTGCTTTGCTTTCCCACTACTCTGTGGGCATTGTCAGGGTGGATAGTCTCAAAAGAACAGTGAAGAAACCTGTGGGGATAGGGACTGTTTGGAGGTGACAGCAAAAAAAACACACTCCATGAGCTGCACTCCAGTAATCTCCATCTGCCTGGGCCTGATCCAGCTTGCAGGCAGATTGGTATAAATTGTGGCATACCTTGCAAATACTGTCTCCTTTGTATGTGAGATGTACTTTATACCTTCGGGTATTATATGTGAAAGAATCCGCCAGCCAATCCACAGGGCTAGGTGCTAATGAAACCCAGACTCATTCTGTCTTTTACATCCCAGCTGGAGCTTTAGAGACAGCATTTTCTAGTGCTCAGCCACTAAAACTCAAACTCAGAAGATGCATCGAATGTAGTCCAGTTTCATATGCCTCTTTCTCAGCAACAGTGCTGGTTTGAGCAGATCTCCCAACTCAGTCTTTGAAACTTAACATGTCTCTATGTCTACCTCAGAGCTGGTTATGCAAGGCCCCTGCTACAGTGAATGGAAAGTTGTTTAAGGCCGTGGTTCATCTCATCTATTTTACAATGGGATGAATGATGCCTTGGAGGTGCCTCCGTGCCTGTAGACAGTGCCAAGGTGACTTGCTTAGATACAGAAGTCACATTGCTAACTTCTTTGGTAAGAAAAATCCTGCCTGTGGTGATGATGTAACTGCGTTTAGAAAAATACTGTAGAAAACCACAAAACACAGAAGAGAAGGCTGTATTTATATTGCACTGCATTTTGTACGCGGTTATTATTAAAGGCAAATACACATTTTTAAAAGCAGCCCAGGTCTCTCAATAGAATCATCTGTGTGAGCTGACAGGAAAGGTCTACAAAGCAGTATTTCATAATGTCTGGTGAGGATGCTGTGCAGATTCATTGTTTGCCTTGATCTGGAAAGAACTGCCCCTGGAGAGGAAGAGGAGGAAGCAAGATACAATAACTATGGTTTCTGAGAAACTTTGCAAGGAAATGAAACAATAACAGAGTAGAAGATCAACAATTCCAGGTAAACAACATGCCAATATGTTGATGTTACATGTATGGGAATTTTCATCCTTATATTATTAAACTCCCATGGCTAATGCTGTGATTAGTGTTCTCCTTTCAAAACAAGTTAAACATTAGCTCCAGTGTCTGTGGAAGGGATTGATAAGAATTCTCATGTTATATACAAAAAAAAAGATGATTCCTATGGTGACATTCTGGATAGAAAGTTCACTTCTTTTCAATTTCTGTGTGAAAACATGCCCACATGTCTTTTTTGTTTGAGCAACACCTGTTTATACCACGGAACAAGGCTGTTGCTATCGCAAAATGAAGTCCTTTGCACAGGCTCGTCGTAGTAACTACTGCACTTCTGCTGACTATTGCAGTTTTATCCCACATTCACATTTGCATTGATTCAAAAAGCTTTAAACTCTGGTGAAAAAATCCTCTAGTTTCAGCTTCCGTCTCCTTCCTTCCTTGTGATCATTGTCACTGAAGTGGTGCTTTCCTTCTTGGTTTCTACCCTGATAGAGTTTAGGTTTAGAAAAATAGTTCTGCTAGGGCCATAACCAGATGTTGAGAGAGTTGGGGTTGTTCAGCCTGGATAAGAGAAGGATCCGGAGAGACCTTAGAGCAGTCTTTCAGTGCCTAAAGGGGCCTACAAGAAAGCTGGGGAGGGACTTTTTACAAGGGTGTGTAGTGATAAGACATGGGGCAATGGCTTTAAACTGGAAGAGGGAAGGTTTAGATTGGATATTAGGAAGAAATTCTTCACTGTGAGGGTGGTGAGGCAGTGGAACAGGTTGCCCAGAGAAGCTGTGGATGCCTCACCCCTGGAAGTGCTCAAGGTGATGTTAGATGGGGCTTTGAGCAACCTGGTCTGGTGGAAGGTGTCCCTGCCCATGGCAGGGGGGTTGGAACTAGATGGTCTTAAAGGTCCCTTCGAACCAAACCATTCTATGATTCTATGTTGTTCTACTAAAACATAACTGCTTTAGTAGTTCATCGTCCTGCCAACCTCCTATTTCAGAGATGGTCATTGAGTTGCAATCCCTTCTCTCTTTAGCATAAGCCTACAACAAATGATGATCACAACGCATAAATGCACAGAGTCGTCATAAAATCACAGCTGGAATTCATAAATTGGCCATAGGTGATCCCCAAACTGTTGCAATGTCTGTCTGCCCTCATGGTTGCACTCCGTAACCTCTTTCTCTCCCTCGACCAAATGCTGGCCAGGCAATCACTCCTTTCAGGATCCACAGTGCAGTACTTACTGAGATTTGTTTTATTTCATTCTGGTAAGCTCACTTGCTGTTCTCTCTTGCACAGAATACAAGATTACCCTGAAGAATAAAATAAAGGAATTAATTGACATTTTAATTAATTACAACTTTTAATTAATATTCACCAGGGTGACAAGTGTTCTGGAATGCAAAACAGGAGTAATTCCTCAGGAAAAAAGGGAAAGGCCCTGCAGTTTGTGTTCAGGTTAAATGAAGATGTTGTAGCTGAATGTATGATCATATCAGGTATCTGCTGACTCCCTTCAATGCCTGAAACTTTTGCTCATTTTGAAACAGCATAGACAGTTCTTTATTAACGATATCAGGGGCTGTGAGCAGGGCTTAGAAGCAGAGTACACTAGCTGAGTAGAAAGCATGGTCCATAACATAAACAACTCGATGTATAAAAATCTTGATTGAGCTCAGGCATCATCCCACAGAGAGAGGGGTCCCGGGATGGACATGACAGTTGCCATCTCCCTCTCCTGCTGTTTGCAGCCTGCCTTCTCCCATGTGCTGAAGAAACCCATTTAGGAACACACAGGAGATCTGCAGCCTGTTGACGGCTCTGCAGGAGCTGACGGACTCGCCACAGCCACCCACCATCCATCCTTGCTATGAAATACTGAGCAAGGCTGTCATGAAGTGTTGCATGGATGCACCATATTTTATTTGCATAGTGCTGATCCCTTGCCTGAATTGCTATAAAAACTGTCTTGTAATTTTCTCCTAGGTATGAACTATAGCTCTTTGACATGCCTGTGAAAGATGGGCTCCTTTTACTCACTGGTGGTAAAGAGGGGGAAGGGGAAAGTCTCCCCGTATATAATTTAGTATTCACTTTATAATGCAGTTCAGTAATACTCCACTGATTGCAAGGAATAGTTGCTGCTTACACAGGTTGTGATCCTCAAGGACAGGTCAGGGCAGTACTACAGGCAGAGTCAGGTGTTTGACAAAAGAAAGAAACCATTGGTTTTTTTCTCAGTTTAAACAACAGTAGCTGTTTGTGGAAAGAGATGAACTAAGAGCAGTGGAGAGTTCTCTGTCCTGCCTTTCCAGCATGAATATCTTCTGCAGAGACAACTGCTAAAATGGAATAGTGCCAAAAATTATCTTACTGTCAAGAAATAGTTCTTAGCTCATTTGGCTTTGCAGCAGATTTGAAAGGATGAAGGTAGAAAAGACTTTGTATCCCTTGGCTGTTCTCTGAAACATAGAAATTTCCTTCACCAATGGAAGGCATGATCACACAACACAGTCAAGCTGACCCAGTGATTGTTTTTCACTAAAAAAAGATCTCTCCCTTCTTCCCCTCTCTTCCTCTCCTCCTTGCCCTCGCCTGTACTCCAGCAGCAGCCCTGGTCTGCCAGTCTGATCCTTGCATGAGCCAATGCAACTTTTTTGCTGGGTTAGTTTTCTGCCAGGTTGGTGAGTTCAATCTGTTTAGCAAGGACCGGGAAAACCACCATAGTCACAGTGGCAGAAGCAGAAACACACAGCTGGGAGCAGTGGAAAAAGAAAGCAGGGAGGCTGGAAGGACAAGGACTGACCTCTCTCAATGCACTGACCATCAGACTGGCTCAAGTATGTGATCGAGAAGTCTTGTATAATGTTTCACTTCTCAGACAACTTTCTGATAGCACAACAGTTGGTTGGGATGGTCCTTTAACAGTTGAGAGGAAGTGTTATCATCTTGGATAGTGTTTTCATCTATTGCAGTGCCACATAAAAATTAGACCATGATCCTGTAATCCTTTCTCAGGCAAAACTCTCCTGGGCTGCAAATGATCTGTTGCAACACCAGAGTGGTCCATGGCAGAGGCTGAACCTGCTCCTTTGGAGATGACCGTTCAGTTATGCTTTTTTATTGATGGTGGTGATAGTTTCCAAGCTGCTCATGACTTGTCCCAATCCTTTGGTGACCTCTGGGTGGTAAGAACCTTTTTAGACAAGGGACGGGTCTACACTCACGTGCTTTGGAAGTGGTTTGAAGGATGCTGGGGACCCTTCTTGGTCTTCTCTGCTGATAATGGTTGTGTGACATTGGAGGAGGAATAGATGAAGTCGGATTTATCTGTCCATCTGGCAGCTAACATGTAAGTTATGCTCTAAGGCACAGAAGACTTGCTGACTCCTACACCAGGAGGAAAACATGAAGCTGAAATCACTCACGAGGTGAACGGAGGAAACAGTCACCAAACCTAATCTTGTGGCTACTCAGCACTCCAGAAGTCAAGAAAATCAAGTGAATTCAGGATGAAAATACAGGACACTCTGTGCATGAGCTATGCAGAATCAGACCCTAAATAGCACAGGAATTTACTGCAATCCCATCTTTGCCAATTAAGTGTCTTCTGCTTTTAAATCGAAGGAAGATTCAATGTTAATTTTAAAATATTGCTGGCATTTATCACAGTAATTACTTTAGCCATGTAAAACTCCAGACGCTATAAATAGTGTTGATACTATAGATTAAATGCTCCCAAGGTACGTATTACTGATGCTACAAAACACACATGCAGACAAGGATATTCTTCTCCAAGCTCAGCATTTGTTGGGCTCATGCAAAACCATTTGAGCACACAGTTGCCTCATCAGATTTCTGAAAATGACTGATATTCCTTGTCAGAAGCCATCCATCTTTATCAATGGCTATATTTTGGAGGAGCATACCTGGGCAAACACACTCACGGGCTATAGTATGAAAACATGCTTCATGGCAATTAGGTTTTTCAATTAGTAACTTTTAAAGGTGGGAAAAGATTATCTCAGCAACTTTGAATTTCTGTGGTCTTCAGTTTCCAAATTCTCAGCCCCTGAAAATCAAATCTCTTTGATCTCTTAAAGATATTGTGGGTATATAACCAATATGTGCTGATTTTGAGTGGTGTAGAGTTAATTTTCTTCATAGCAGCTAGCATGGGGCTATGTTTTGGATTTGTGCTGAAAACAGTGTTGGTAATTCAGGGTTGTTTTAGTTACTGCTGAGCAGTGCTTACACAGAGTCAAGGCCTTTTCTGCTTCTCACCCCACCCCACCAGTGAGTGGGCTGGGGGTGCACAAGGATTTGGGAGGGGACACAGCCAGGACAGCTGATCCCAACGGACCAAAGGGATATCCCATACCATACGATGTCATGCTCAGCATTTAAAGCTGGGAGAAGGAGGAAGTGGAATGATGGTGTTTGTCTTCCCAAGTAACTGTAATGGGTGATGGAGCCCTGCTTTCCTGGAGATGGCTGAACACCTGCCTGCCGATGGGAAGGAGTGAATGAATTCCTTGTTTTGCTTTGCTTGCATGTGTGGCTTTTGCTTTACCTATTAAACTGTCTTTGTCTCAACCCATGAGTTTTAACTTGCTTTTATCCTTCCCATTCTCTCCCCTATCCAACTGTGGGGAAGTGAGTAAGCGGCTGTGTGGGGTTTCGTTGCAGGCTGGGGTTAAACCAGGATGCCATAAATGAATAATTCTGAATTACTAATCGGCTTAGAAAATGTTCATCTTAATGTATTGCTGTGGACCTCTGCACCCAAAAACAATGAAAAGTGTATGTGTAAGTAGGAAAAAAGAGTCTTTATCAGACACCCTTCACTAGTATGGACGGGCTTGTGCAGACAGATATGGAAAGGTAGATACTGCAAGCATTTAGAGTTATCAGAAATAAGCTAGAAACTGATAAGATAGCAAACTCTGAGGTACTTGAAACAAGAAATTACACATTGGTCAAGTTTACACATGTAAAGTGTGACCATTAATGTAATCATCTGATGTCAACATTATCTATAATACTGTTGATTATAGGCACGCCTGACTGGGAAATACATACAGCACTTCTATGAACATTAGTAAAGGGTAATGTCTCCAAAGAAGGTAGAGAGATTTCTGTTTAGGTTTGGCTCTGGTCTCTCCCTGCAGACAGCCTGCCCCATCCTGTGGCTGATGGTGCTGATGAAAGGCTCCCTGGGCTTATGCATTCTATAGGTTTGCCGGTTTACAGGAGCAAGCTGTATAAAGCCTGTATACAGCACGAAGCGGCTGCAGCGTTGGAAGCAGCTATATACATATATAGTGATGTGTATTGTGTAAAATACACATTTATCACTCCATTGCTCTTTATTAATAGGAGGAAAGATACTAAAAAATAACTCAACCCCAAGACACAGAATGGAGATAAAGCTGTTTTATAGCATCTGAAAGCATGTGGAAAAATTGTTGCGTAGCTGGAACTTATTTGGCACTAGGGAAACTATTTGTTGAGCTGCCAGTAAAATTGTAGAAGAGGAAATACTTATAAGAAGATATCCAAACAAGCACTGAGCTTCCTTCCCATGAAAACCAAGGTCAAATGGAGTACTTGAAATCATTAGGAACACCTGAAAAAATGAGCCCATATTGTCGCTAGGAATGACTCAGAGAATGATTGGAAATACAACGTGTTTGTAAGGACCAATAGCTTCCTACCACCTGGGGAACTTCTCAGAATTTATTTCTTGAGCACAGTGACTGGCATAGCTTGGGCAGGATTCCCAAAATTCAGCTTGTGTGGCCTGAAGGGTGAGCTCTGTCTGTAACACCATCGCTCCTGCTCATGTTTAACCCAAGGAGGGATTTCATTGCTCTTTAACTTCCATCCAGGAGACGTGGCTGTATGCTCTGGCACAAACTTGGTCAGCTTCTGCAATGCAGATCTTCGAAAAGCTGTATGGCTAATCTGACTTCTTAAAAGGATACATATTTTGCTGTGGAAAACTGCATCCAATTTGTTTTCACATGGAAACATTGACTTAACATTAATATTTGTGTCCTGAGGCCACAGTGGCATTGTCCTAAATATATGTACAAGTATTGTTGCTTATAATCTTTATATAGAAAATATTCAGTGGCAGTAGAAATCACAGACAATCAGCACACTATAAAGTTTATTGTTGTAGACTTTTTTTTGATTTTCACTGGCTTTTTTCCAGGTGACGAACTGACTTCAGAAGCAGAAATAAAATTGTATATTTTTACATTATTTAAAACCTTCTTTTACTTTATATTGCATTTCACACAAGAGAAAGAAGGGGGGTTTTTGGTTTCCAAATTGAAATATATCGATATACGTTTTGCTCTGTTTCCATTCACTGTAACTAAGAGTCTTCTGTGATCATCTTTTGCAGCCAGTATGTTGCTGGTTGTTTAAGAACTTGTGGTCATTATGGAAGATAAATGACAGTCCTTGGAGCCCATGGCTGAAGCACACATTAGTCACTGGTAAATGATGTATAAAAAATATTCAGCTTGCAAAAAGATAATGGTGGCTCCTATTTGAAAATGCAGAAAAATGCACATATCTGGAGCACAAAAGCGTCTCATCAATATCTCTGTGGGTAGAAAACTAGCCTGTCAAGAAGAAAATGTTGAAGAGATGGAGATATTTATGCACTCACAGCACTGATCATAATGATGTAAAGGACTATTAAAGCAAACTTAAAATATTAGATACTGCAAGTATACCACTTAATTGTTTTTTCCATACAAACTAGGAATGCTCTAAGAAAACTTCAGTAAGGAATTGCTCATTCCATGTCTTTGACTTCCAGTGATCCTGCCTTTCCCCATTTCAGTATTATCCATAAATTTAATAGTCTTCCTGGTTTGACCTTTTGCTGATGGTAAAGTCCTTCACCGCCTCCAGTGTTGGAGCTGAGGACTGTGAGTCGCAGTGAGGGAAGCCCAGAGAACAGAAGTCTGTCTTGGTGATTCTGGCATTACCAGGGCTGTACCAGCATCCACAATATGGGGATGTGGTAACCTCATGGCTGCACTCTTCTCTGGCTTTCTTCTCCCAGAAGATGACTCCCAGATGAGACATCACTCCTGCATTACACAGAAAATCTCATTGCCCTTTCAGAAGAGGGCAATTCTGCTGTTTCCTTGGTCTGGAAATTGGGTGCAATTATCCCATTTCAGGGCTCCAGCCTCAGGCTCTGGTTAGCACCAGACTTTCCTGGGTGAGCCACATCATAGGGCCAGGCTGTTGGTGTCTGATGGTTGAAGACCTGTGGAAAAGGCAGCTTCCTGCCAAGACAGAGGCATCTATATCTAGCCAGTGCCTTAGGTCCTTATGGACCTTTTTTCCTTACCTTTCATTGCTGGCTCCCTTAGCCTGCCTAATGAAGGACCTTTTCTGTATGGATTGCCTGAACTGACTTGCTGCTACTGCTGGCAGAGCAAGTCCTGCTCCACTTCCCCTGTCCCCAAGTGCTGTGGCCTTGCCTCCTCCCTTGTGCTAGAGCTAGTGCTTCTCCAACTCTTCACCAAGCCAATTCGACTCACTCATCTGGAAGAAAACAAATATGAAGATTATCTCTCTCTCAAAAAAAAAATTAACTGGCTTTTTAATCACCTTAATTTTCTGCCAGTTGTGTGAGATCAACAAGAGGTCCTCTGAGGACCAGGGCAAGTGAAGGGAAACAGTAGGAGAATGGAAAGGAGAATGGGGGAAAAGAAGTGATGGGATGGAGAGAGCAGGATCACCCCTTCCCAAGACAGTGAATCATTAAAATGACCCAGCTGTACCTTTGAAGAGTTATTTAAGTATACAGGTACAACACAGGGAAACTTAACATGAAGCTGGGAGAGCCAGCAGGAGGGCAGACAGCAGTTTGCTGTTGCTGTCATGGGCAATTCGGTACCCACCTGGAGGACTGATACTTAGACCCTCTTGATACTTAGACCTAGAGGGTATTTTCAATTGATCAGGCTAATCTTGTTTTTCTTTTCCATTAGTAACTACAAATTCTACTGGAAAGGAGAAAAGTGGCAGAGTGACAGCTGTTGTATGTTACAGATGTCAGAGAAAGATACTTGTACTTATTCCTTACCAACACATAGAGGCAATACAAACTCCTCTGCAGGATGCCTTTCTGCATGTGCAATGTTCTCTATCACTCTGTACAGCTACTGAATGGTGTCATAGGTAACCACTCACCTTTAGGTCCTTCCTGGCACTCTTTGCTTTGGAGGGGGTGGTATGACACCACAACCAGAAGGGTTATATACTCCTTCTTTTTACAGGAAAAGCCTGTAAGATGCAAAAGGAAAAATTGTTCTGTAGATCTGGACATCAGTAAATGACATATGTCAGTCAGTCAGTCAGCTGCTGCCCAGCTACTTGAAACAATATCTGGGGTCTTCAACTGCTCTCAGCTACACTTGAATGGTCTGTTGAACGTGTTCTGTTGTAACAGAGCTAGCTTTGACTTTGAGTGCTTTTCTCCATCCTGTAAAGATGCCACGGCTCTTAGCATTTTGAAATTTTGGTGTTCAGTCCTTTCTCCAACTTCTATAACCTATGAAAACAGGGAGATATTTTGCAGATAGGGAAACCTGGAGAATTTGCCTGCCTTTTGCTAAACCTTGCCCATGTGGTCTGCACGTATGGAGATCGAAGGTTAGTTTGACTCCCTCAGTGTAAGAGAAAGCTGTTTGGCACTCATACACTGAAACAACAAATTGAACCTGCCCACCCTCTGACCTGTTCAGCTCTTCTATAATGAAAAGCAGTCAAATTCAGCATGTCGCAACTTTATTATCAGTAAAGAGACAGAAAACTCTCTAGCAACACTTTATTTGCTTCAGAAGTAACCTTGACTTGTCAGCTGGAGAGGAATACATTCCCTCTCTGTATTTACTTCGTATTTCCCTTGTTTCCAAGGTTCAAATTCGAGGCAGTTTGCTGCTGCAGGAGGAACAATAGCGTGTTGCTGAGTGCCTGGTTAAGATATTTATAGGTGCACATTTAGAGCCAAAGATTGCACTGTAGGATTATGTTTTCTAGACACAAAGAACAGTTACATGTTTCCAGCTAAAATGTTTTTTATTTGAAATGAAGACACTCAGTGCCATAGAAAGCACAAAATCAAACTCACCCAGAGGCAGCTTGCTGAGCATTTTTGATGTGAACAAATATTGCTGTAGGAACAATGAGAGCAGTATTGCTGCTTTTCCAGGAGTATGAGAAGGGACTTTAGGAAGTCAGTCCCCCACTAGCAAAGGTAGTTACCTCACAGCTGCTTATTAGAGCAGGTTGAGAAAGGGTACTTGGTCTCATTCACAGTGTTTCTATTCTGAAACAGTATGTAACCGAAGTCTCTGAAGTTTTCACTGAAAATGGGGAAGGTGAGGGAAGTTCCGGAAAAGCAAACTTCACCGGGCCAGGGTTTTTTACTGCCACACTACTGGGGAATCTGGGGTGGAAACAAGCTTCGAGGCTGTATTACTTTGCATGAAAGCTTTTTATATTTGTGCCCTGCATCCTATGAAGCAAGGAAGATAGGTAAAAAAAGGCAAATAAAGGAAAATTTGAATAGATTGAAACTCTTTAGCATGGAAAACAGATGACTGCTTGATGTCTACCTACCTGGATTACCTTATATAAAACAAACAAAAACACCAGATGTGTCAATTGGGAGATATTGTTAATTAAATACATCATTGTGTTTTGAGAAATGTGGTCTCTTCCACAAGCAGTTTACTACAGAGATTAAAAAACTTATTCAACATAAAGCTCAGCCAACAGAAATCATTGTCGAAGTTGTTTTAAATGTTCCATATGTGGGGGTGAAGTGCAGCTATGTACTGTTATGGGGAAAATAAAAACACACAGTCAGGCAGGATGCTAAGAGAAAGAGAAGTCCAGTAAGTTTTTTAAGTTTCTGTCTATGGCCAATACGATTTTATGAGGCAAATTATCTACTCCACATCTCTATGAGTTGGCCCTTAGCCATTGAGAGTCCTTTTAGCTTATGTGGTTTTCCCTCCTTCTACTTTCTTCCCCTCTAAGGAAGAGAAAAAGTGATCTCTGAAAAGTTTGATTGAGGAAATAGCACCTGGGGTGCTGGAAAGCAGTCCTATGGTGGAGTTGATTTGATGGCCAAGGAAGTACTCTGGGAAGAGATGCTCTACTGAGGTTTCTGGCTCTTGCCAGTCACAACAAACCTCTCCTGGAGGTGCTTGGAAGAGAAGAACAAACTCTCCTCTAAAGGAACAATGGAGTATCCTGCCCAAGCTTACTGAATACACTAGGGAAATGACAAAGTTCATTAACTTAGGCAAATGGTTTAGCCTATGATCATTGGCTGGAAATTAAACTTAACAGGTTACAAGAGAGACAGTGGCTTTTGGAAAATGATGTCCTGTAAAATGTTAGAAGTTGAGGCTAATTAAAGCTACACCTTCCTTTGGAAATGGGTCATTTGTACATTTGCTCTAGGACTAAAACCAAGACTAACTTTGGCTTTTGGTGTATGTTTGTGAACAGTGATTAATAGGTTGTATATTTGTTTTAAAACTTCTCCAGGATTACAGATTAGAAATGGAAATGGAGAAAAGAGGCTGATTTTACTGGAATAAATAAAACCCCACAGCCTAATTTGTCATTTGAATAAACTATATTAATTACACAATGTCTCAGAATTTTGCGTGCTAGGTTTTGATAGGGTTGGCCTCCAAATTGTATCCTACACTGGAGAAGTTATCACTAGATTGAAGACCCTGAGTCACATCAGCAAAGCAGCACTACTCACAAGACATTTTTGTTAATAACTTCTGTGGCAAAGTCAAACAAAGCAATACAATTGCAGCCTGACAGAGGAAAGTAAAGCAATGCAAACAGCCTCTGCAGTACTTATCCATTAAGCGCAAACCCAATCAAGGAGACAGGAGATTTTTACTATGCCAGGTATTTCTTTTCCCAGTGGTCACGAATTAACACAACAGCAACGGAATGCAGGGTGTTTTCTTTTCATTCATTCAGACAGCTTCTCACTCAATGCTTTCAGCTTTCAGGAATCCCATTCCTCCCTGCTTAATTATCCCCCAGCACTGGGCACAGCCTCTTCTGTGGAGTAGATAATCCCACTGCTGTCTGGGCATCTAACACTTCTCTTGCAATGCCTGGGGCACTAAGGGACTATTTCTTTATAACTAGTTCCTTCTCTTGATTTTTTTTTTTTTTTAAATATTGATAACCTGAGAGCCTGAATCACTTTAACAAAACAAGAAAGAATATGAGGCTGCTTCAGTTTGAAGTTGCTCTTCTGGGGCACTGGAGGGAGCAGATGGCAATTCATGTGAAGGAGAGCACCCTTGCCCAGGTAGGCCTCAGAAGGCAAAGAGAAAGTGAATTAGGGAATCCTAATTGTGAAGCACCATCAAATGTCCTCTGGGGTGGACATGTTTTATGCTTCTCCATCTCTGACACCTTTACTGTCTCCATACTGGACGTTTGTAGCAGCGGGGTGATGATGCTGAGAGCTGGCATATGCTGGGAGACTGACAGCCAGCTCTGTGAGTGGAGCTGGCAGCATCCCCCCTGCTCTGGGGTGATGACAGCAGAGACCTTGTCATGGGACAATAAAATATTCATGTGTTTGGGAAACATTTATTTCCCTCACACTTGGGCACTGTGAGTCAGAGTTTGTTCTCAGTGACTGTGGTGCAAATCCCAAATAGCTGCTTTGACATTGGGATGTGTCTGTGTATGTGTGTGTGAGACTGTCTTTTTACACCAGTGTGAGAGGTATTAGGGAATCTGACGCCTTCTACCAAAACTATTTGGAAGTTATTGGTTCAGGAGGAGACTGGCATTAGCAGGCTCTAGGGGCTGCTATTTATACATGTATTTTAAACTGCAGTTGTACTCAGAAAATCTGCTTTAAAAATAGCAATATACCTTTGTATTCCCCTGGTTGCCATATGCGATGCTATGTGTTTCCAAGGATATGTTTGGGTTTTTTCCTCCCTAACTGCCAGCACTAGAAATTCAATCTCAGGTCTGAAAGCAAACAACATCCTTGTCTTCTGACATATCATCACCGGTAGTAAAAACCTGAAGATCAAAGTGTGCCCTTGGTGACACCTCTACAACCACTTTATCTGCAAGTGATCAGCCCTCGGAGGGAATCCTGCCAGCACTTCTGCCCTGGGTGCCTTAGAAGGGTCTGAACCCAGGTTGCTCTTTGTGTTGTGTCTTCCTTGACAGCAAAAGAAAAACAACAGTAAAACAATTACTTTCAAAATGGAAGGGTTGGGATGTTTACATGTATTATTACATCACTGTTACTAGATATAATATTGCATCAATGATATTCATCTGTTGAGAAGGTGCTGTTTTTGCCTTTGCAGACAAGACAGGCGCTTCAATGCACCTGGGCTGACAAATGTCAAAGTCTGATGTTGCTGTTACTGTCCTTGACAAGTCTCTTTTAGGTATGAGGAGTAAAGGAAACTAACTCTGAAGGCTCTAAGCCATGGCTTTAAACCTGAGGACTTTAAACTCTAGTGACTCTCCCTCAGGCTGCAACTCATTCTCTGCTTCTCACACCACTTTCTTGGCCCAAAGAGGACATACACACACAGAAAACAGGCTAAAACACCCTGATTTTACAAAGTGCCTAAGCAGCTGATGAGCGTTTGACACATGACATACTCAAATTTAGGCATTTATTGAAACAGGTCCTAAGGGCAGACAGGGCTACACTTGCTACACCAGGGGTTGCAGATGGGGCTTGTGGTGCCCTGCAGCTCTGATCCGCGCTTGGAGAGCCATGCAGCTCAAAGGGATGCACATGCTGTGCTGGCTGCAGGTCTCAGCCTTCATCTTGCCAGCACCAAAGCTGTGCCCAGCCTTGGATGTAAATTTAATCTTGTTGGGAGCTAATGGAGCGAGGAATTTGACACACCTTTTCCCTCTCTGTAGATGGGAGCCATATGGCCCCCGACTCTTACAACGTTCCTTGATCTGAGGATGAATGAACATTAACATATGTTCTCTGGAGTAATTAAAATTGTAATCATAAACATAGCCTGACTCACTGAAGGTAGAATGTGTTACAAGAGGACCCACCTCCAGCAGCAGGGCAGGATCTTTGGAGAAAATTAAAGAAATGGGAATTGGAAAACTTTGGGGATTGCCAAGCCCATTCCAAGAGTAAGTTAAACTGCAGCATTTTAACTCTTTTTTTTTCATATTCATGCAAGATAGATTTGATGAGATGCAGGGAAGTCTGTTTACACTTTGTCACTACGAAAAACCTGTGCAGATTGGTTTTGCTGGAGGCAGCTACTGAAAATTGAAGTCAGGCCAGTGCTAAAGAGGCAAGCATCCATCTGTGGTCCCAAATGCAGATAAAAGTGCAGCGGTTTGCATTCAGCATCAGAAAGGAGGGCATTGAGAAGAAGAAAGGAGATTTGTTTTGTGTAAAACACATTAGCTTAAAACTCTCTTAAGAAAGTTTGAATTAAAACCTCCTAGGGTGTTTGAATTAAGACATTTTATGGTGTGGATAGAAGGTGCTGATGCAGCTCAGCTGGCGTGAGATAACTCACTGAGCCAGAGGAACTCATTTATGTATCCAAGCCCTAAGAAATTCTGATTGCTGAGCTAGAGCTAAATTTGAGGGATGTCTGAGAATTTCCATGGAAAGTACCTGAAGACTGGATAGCCCTGGAGATGGAGAAGCAACCTCTAAGGCTGGAGGAAGAGGTTTTATGCATCTCTTACAAGTGCTGTACTTCACAGACTCCCTCTACCAGCAATACAGAAAAAGATACAACACTTCCTTAGGGAAGTTCGAGTAACTCATCCCGTAAAGCTCTGTGAAAAAGGAAGAAGATTCCTGTTTCCCATTTCTCCTGAGAGAAAGAAGTGACTGGGTGTGAAAGCACTTACAGAGGGAGAGCTTTTCAAAGCAACAAACCTTCAGAGATGCTCCAAAATGAAAAGCTTGGAGCCTCACCACTTCTGTTGGATTGTGCCTGACACATCCCCTGTATTTCAAAGAACTCTTCCCAAATTAAAAGCAGACTGAAGGCCGGCTTTGCAGTTTTGCACTGTTTTTTCTTTTTTTTTTTTCTTTTTTTTTTTTTTCCTTCTGTCCTGTGAGAAAGGGTTTCATGAAGTGCTACTGCTTTGCCTTGCCCTTTGCACAGAAAGGTGAATCTCACTGAAAACCCATTGCTGGGAGAGCGGCTCCCCAAGGGCTGGCTGGGCTGGCGCAAACCCTATGACCACGAGATGCAGCACAACCTGCCAGTGCTACCAGATGAGGAAGGCTTTGACATTTTATCCTGTGGATGTGAGTGATATGGCTGCTCTCAGAGCCAGGAATAGCAGTGGAGCTAGAAAGGGTAACCCAGGCCACTGGGCAGTGCCCAGGGAAGGCAGCTTGCTTGCTTCCGGAGAGCAATAAAACTTAATTCCTACCATTTGTAAGAGTCTCAGCCAGCTTGCTCAGGCATATTTGTTCCCTTGCTCCAGCAATATTTATTTTAAAATTGCATTGTGTCTGACTCCTCAGTGCTACAGCAGTGTGTCTCATCTGTTCAACCTGAAAAGAAGTAAAACCAATCCCCTCCACTGAATTTTTGCCTTCTGCCTTTTTGGAAGCAAGTTGCCAGCAGCCTTGAGATCTTGAAGTTCTGGTAGCCAACAAAAAACACCATAAAAAGAAGAACAGTAATGTTTTATCACTGAGAATAAATTTGAGGAAATTAAACTATGAAAGGCTAAGATGAATGCCAGTGAAGTTACTGGGGAAACTAATAATATCAAGTGTAGAAGGATTTCACCTCAGGAAATAAAATATTGATAAGTGTATAGGGAATTTTCAAGATTTCAAGGTGAAAATTTCCAGTCGATGTTCATGAATGTTACCAAACAGATATTCTTTCAGTGATTAAAGGCTCTTTTTGATTATGACTGGGAAATTCTAGACAAGGTGGGTTGATTTCTGTGAATTTATGATACATTAATAGGGAAAAAAAAGAAAGGAACAAACTCTTAAAACCAAGTTAACGTCAGTAAAAAAACCCCAAAGTCCAAATATAACCATTTGAATTCAATCTTCATATGATGGTGTCTGCTACTTTAAATTATTTTCTATATATTTTGGAGACCAGAAGGGTTTTTTAAATGGCTTTTCTAGAGAATTTCCAACATGCCGTAGGTCAAAAGGCAAACAGAATAAAAGGCAAATTTGATATAAATAATCTATTGCAAATACTTTGCTTAGTGAATGATGAACCAGAATAACAGAACAGATTTAGCTCTTTTGCCCCTCTAGGTCATGATATATTACTGTCAGCAGGTCCTTTCTGATTCTTCGCCATTCACGTCTCCATAAAATGTCTTGAAAAGAAAGTGAGTAATAGCCCAAGTCCTAATGTCCAGGCACTGTCAAATGGATGGAGAAAAAAATAATGCCAAATGTAAATGTAAACTCCACACTGCTATGTAATACTAGGGCATAATTTGCATAAATATTGTTTGCAAAGAGCAATTAGCACTTCATTTACATTCAGTGAAGCAGCAATTTGCACATTTTCAGGAAACAATTTCTTTACCCATATGTGCAAATTTTGTGCACTGCAATTGACGTGCTAATAAAAAGATGTTAATAGACCAATTTTTTTTTACTTTATATCACAGTGTACTGAAATATTGATTCACTCTCCTGAAATATTGATTTGGTGGGCTATTTGTAAAACCAGAAAAATGCAGATTTGAATTTTTAAAACTTGCATTTTAAAAAAAGTATCTGAATTAATTTCAGATGTCTGCAGTCTTCATGCTCTTTAAGTGGTATTTTAATGGGTATTTTTGTCAGAGAAATATAATAAACATTATTAAAAAACATTAGCAAATTCAGTCTCCTAATCTACAATAGCAATGCGTATATTTGCATATCGCAGTATAAAAATAATACAGTCCATTTTCTAGTGTCAATATAGCACTCAATTCTCCACTAAATGTTAATAAAAATATTTCACATTTATATAGCATTTTTTCCAGAATGCAGAAACTTCCAAATTAAGAGACAAGTTTTATACTTATTGGAGGTACAGAGCATTTTCTTACACAACAAGAATTTACGTCGGAGTTGGTCAGGAAAAGAATAGCCCCATGAGTTCAGCCAGCTATTGTCAATGGACATTTCAGGCCTTTGCAGCAGGAGAAATGTTACGTGAATTTTTTAGACCTCCTTCAGCACCATCACTAATGGTTGTTCTGTTTGTTGTGTTTCCTTCATTATTTTGTCATTTCTATCATGACATGTGCATTTGGGGAGAGGTAGGGATCGGAGATCCCACAGAAGTTGGGTTGCACTGTCATTGGTAGGTATTGAAGGAGTGGAGAGAAATCTTTTGGGCAAGATTATTGATTTTTGGTGCTACATTTTTCTATTCTCAATCTAAGAAGGGATTATTTTTGGAGATTGTTCAGTTGCTTATTCTGAAGAGAGGTAGGCTTAAGGATATAGCAGTAGAGAAGGATACAGACAGACGTGAATTCCCCTGCCTAGCAGGATGGACAGAGTCCACCTCTGCCCTGCAAGCCATCTAACAATGTGTTCTGCCTGGTAGGTCCTGAATCTCTTAGCAGGAAACTCAGATGAACATATTAGCTAAATTTGTCCTAGTTATGGCAAGCTCAGAGTAGAGATGGAGTCAAATGGGTCTGTCTGTTACTGTCTGTGCAGAGACAGTGTTAGTGGGACATTCAAACATCACAAGGTACTTCTGAAAATCTTTCTCATACTGTACATTTTAGTAAAAGGCATTATTTATAAATTGTTGATCAATCACAAAGAAAATGAAGAGCAAATATGACAAGAAACAACAAAACCCCCACCAAACCCCCTTTTTACATGCTTATTAAAGTAATTGTTACAATAATAATCTCATACTCCCTGTCTTTTCATCTCTACCACAAGGTAAGGTATCACTATGGTTGTGCCCAGGAGTGTGACATTCAGATCTATTTTGATGTCTTATTATTGCTGTTGTTGTCTTTTTAGTTTGCAAATCACAGATCTGTATTTCATCTCCTACGTCAAGTATTCAAAGCTCTGCTTTGATCAATGTAAAATGCATGTGCCTCTAACACAAGGTGGGACCTTTGTTTGGGCCTACAATGTAGTTATTTTAAGAGCTCACATGTGAATCTCTGATTTCTTAATCATTATTTTATGCTATCTTTCTATCTTTATTTTATCTTTATTTACCTTTTTTTTTTTTTTTTTTTTTCCGCTATCTTTCTATTTTTTTTTTTAGCATCCTACAGAACCTTTGAGGCCCTTGGCAATGTAGATGCATAATACAGCTGCATTTCAGCTATGCAGCAACTTCTGGGGACTTCAGGATTTACTCAAGCAGTGGGTATTATCCTCCCTGTACAGACCTTTAAATACAAAGTCCACCACATCATTTTATAACTGATCCTTGTACATTACAAACAAATAATACCCTAATGAGAAGGGGAATAAATAGTTGAACCTTTAATGTTTCTAAAGCCTCAGCAGAGCTACATTTTCCAAACACCTCATAAGCATTACAAGAGAGGCTAATGATAAGAAAGCAATAATGACATGAGACATTTGACAGTCCTCTGACCTTCAGAAAGCGCATGGGTTTATTGTTTTCAAAACCAAACGGAGTTATCCAATTTTCTGTTCCTTATCAATAACTAAATCCAGTGATAGGAACTGATACATACCCGACATCTGTGCATGGAATATGCTGGGGCCAGCCAGTGCGGGTTAGCTGGCAGGAACTTCTGGCTTAGACTGAAATATAGAAATGGAACTCCGCAAAACCACCGGGTTTCTGTGGTTACATCTGCTGAGTTGAAAACTGTACCAAGCCAGGAATATGATGATCTAGGGCTCTTTTTTTAAATTTATTTCCATTTCTTTCTCAGTGGCCTCAAGAGATGATGTACCAGGTCAGACCTCCTGCTGGCTGTAATTAGGTTAGTTCCAGCGCCTTCAGCTGAGGAGCTGAGCTGAGGAACATTTGTCTCCATCTCATATACGAGCAATGTGTCTAATGAGGCCACAATACACTCCGGAGCTATTTGAGGGCCATAGTCACCTCATTTCCCTCTAAGTCTTTGTGTCTTGTGTTTTATTGGGGCTGGTTCTCAACTTTCACAGCTACCTGCCCAATGTGCATTTTGGTGGTGCGACTTTACTCAGGTTGACAGTCTTTAGGTTGCTGAGTGCGGGCTCTGACATGATTGTGTGGTGGAGAAACCACAAGACCCTTGTACTTTACCCTTAATCTATAGCTCCAGAATCAGTTTAAGTCCAGTTTCCCCCATTACAGCTGCATTGTCCCACCCACAAGCAGTAGCAAAGCCACATCTTAATGTTTTGGGTTCATTTTTGCTCACTGCCTCAGCAGAGGTAAACAGTCACTGGGAAGTTCTTCCTGTCTCCAGGAATTAAGGATGTGCCTCTCTGTCCTGATTTATTAACTTTTGAGACAGAATTTAATTTTGCAAACTGTCTCTCTCCTCAGTCTTTGCATTTATTTTTGGCAGGAGCAGTTGCCTGCGGCACGAGCACTGAAGACTAGTTCAGTGTTAATAGTTGTCAGGGAAAATGAAGAGGCTATTTCTCACATCAGACTTTCACCCTGCATGACAAATGCTAGGTTGAGCAGATTAAAAATCAATGCATGGTACAATATGTCACACATAAAGCAACTACATGCTATTAATTGGCATGCTACCCATTAGCTGCTCTTAGTACATATGTCTATGTGAGTGGAACAGAAACTGGTGAAGACAGGTAGGTCAGAACCTCCTTTATTGTAAAGTAGCACAGAAGCATTGGAACTAATTGAGATACGCTGATTTGTAGCACCCATTTACTTGGAGAAGGGTTTGAGATCCCTTTTTTTTTTTTTACTAAAATGTGATTCAGCTTGTGTTTAATTAGAATGAACAGCAGAGATACTGTGTGATACGTCTCCCCCTGCAACCTAAAACCTTTTTAATCACAATGATGACTCATTTAAAAGCATGATGTGGTTTACAGAGTGATTTTTTTTTTGTACTTCTTTTCAGCCATCTTGGTGGCGGATTGTTGATTGCTGACCTTGAGAATTTCGCGGGGAAATGACTTGATCTTAAGATACAAATTAGTTAGTGGTTGGACCTAAAAATGGTTTTACAAAGAAAATGAAAAAAAAATGCGAAGTCTGAAGTTCTTCTTCAAAGCCATATTAGGGCTGGGAAATGTTTGAGTGCTCTTCAGGAAAGAAAATTGAGCATGATTTTCAGAAGGCTGAGTCGGAGCAGCAGTGTTACGAGTGCTGGGCACTGCCTACACCAGGCTCTGGGCACCAGTCTTCCTTCTGCAAAGTCTCAATCACCAGCAAAGGCAGTTTTGTCCTGAGGATAAAACAGTCCAGAGGTCTTCCCCAAAATTGTTGGTAGATTTCTGCATGTTGTAAGAATTACCCCTATTAAACAGACCTTCCTGCAAGAGGTAGAAACAGAAAAGGAGATGTGGACAACACAAGGGACTTGGCTGCTGTGCGGCTGGTGAGGCCACCACCCTGCCTGCAGGTTCTGCTCAGCGCCTCTTGTGCTACAGAGCGGGCAGGGGCGTTAGAAAGAGGTACAGGACAGCCATTTTATCAAGGGAAATAGTGTCTCCCAGTAACTGTCCAGGTAGAAAAAAGCAGTTGAAACAGAGCAGAACACTGCAACAAACTTTGTTATACGCGTGCAAGGGCCTTTTGGATACCGAATGTCTTTAAGTACAGAAAGCACAAGCTCTGAAGTGCAGAGTTTTGAGGAGATCCAACACTGTTCAGGTGCACAAGACCTCAATGACTACTTGACTTCTGGATCTGGTGATATTGCAGTCTTTGGCAGTCACAGGTTAAGCTGCAGATGTAAGATATTGACGTAATCTGTAACGACCCCATTTAATCTAAAGCGAGGCAGAATTACATTTATCCACAGGCTGGGTTTTGATCACTCAGGCATCGTGGGTTCCTAATTTGCTGATATCTCTTGTGTCATCTTTTTTCCTCTCTTTCATTCCTTTTATTCTTTTAAGTGGTCTCCAACTCTCCCTGCTTTTCTAACATCTTTTTTTGTGCCAGAAGAAAATACACATTCACTCCTGAAGCTTGTTTTTTTCAATGCACTCTTCACCTGTGCAGAACCTGGGATCAGAGCCTTGCTAGAGTTTATCCTACCCTTGTCACTACCTCTGTCCTCCTTAAAAGAGGACAGAAGAGGCAGTTGAGCAAATAATGTGCCGTTTTGGGACCATGCCCTTGCTAGCTGTTATGGCTTTCACAGGCTGTAAGGTGCTGTGTGGAGTCTGTGGAGTCTGACATGCACTAGTCAGTCAGAGCTTAGGGATAATGATGCTCTGAAAAGCTCAAGCATTTTTTTTCTTTTAATTTATATTTTAGTCACAACCTGGCCTTGTTCAGTTCAGAATGTGAATAGGCTTGAATATGTTTGTTTTTCTTTGGGTATCAATATACAGAGGTTATTGTACCTGGACACATTAATGACATTCAGTTGCTTCCTGATAACTGCTCCATTAATGTCTGTCAGCATGCACCTTCTCTGCCCATAACCTCCTCGCAGACAAGACAGCTTTCCTAGCAGAACAGAGATGCTCAAAAATATCCTGCTTGCACAAAAAAAAAAAAAAAAAAAAAAAGGCAAAATGTCAAGATGTTCCCAGATGAGATGCCCTGAAAGGTTCATGACGCAGTAGTAGCTGTGAAGAAATGCAGATGTGACAGATGGCTGACAGTTAGGTACTTTGTCTACAATCCCTCTGAACTAGTGGCAGACACCTTCTTAAAGATAGTGATTACCATGAAAAGCCTCTCCCCAAAAGTGGTACTTGCAGAAACCATAAGATGACATGAGAGATGCCTGGATCCTTTCTATTAGTTTCAGAGGACAAATACCATAGGTCAAGACTTATGGAATAATAATAATGGATTAATACAACAACAAAAGAGACCAGAGAGTCTGAATAAAACAGACTTCGGAGCCTGGAGCTGGTTTGCTGCATTAAATGGGCAAACTGCATTTGCTAAACCATTTGGTAAAATGGGCTGAGGCAGCCGTTTGAGCTCAAATAAATCAGGCAGAAGCTGCCTTTGGGTGGCTGAAGGGCTGGCTCTAAAGCAACCATTTGGACTAGTTTTCTCTGCCTAGAACACAGACTTATTGCTCCCTGGGCAACCTTCTGAAGAGATATGGCTGTGACTCTGTGTCTCCTCTCCAGAAATAAACAGTACATTACTGGTATCAAGATGGTAACCACCTTCTAGACATGCAGCCATTATTTTTCTTGGACCACAGAAATGATATATCCGAGGTAAAATAAATATATAAATAAATAAAGTTGCTCACAAAAATGTTTTTGCCCGAATAATTAATTCCTCAGCAAATTTTCCCATACTAAAATATGTCCTAATGAGCTATCAGGAGGAGAGGAAATTCATCACTGTACCTCACAAATATCAACTTGAGAGCACTGCTCATGTCAGATGGCATAATTAATGACTTGAGAGGGAGTATGGAGCAGCACAGCCAAAACCACAGTCCCCATCAGTCATTCCACATCAGTCCAACTCATACAGTGTTATTTGATCTACAGAGGATTAGCCAGGTGACTAGAAGGAGATATGGGGCTGAAGGGAATACAGGGAAATACAGTACATCTGATCTTGATTTATCCAGGTTGGTTTTCTGCTTATCATTGAGGTGGCAATGGAAGTTGATCCTGCAGCCTGTTTCAGGTTTTTGTGACTTTTTTTCAGACAAATAGAATTTAGAAACTTTGGACTTCACCCTCCCTGATGCTGCGCACGTCATCTTCAATCCCATGTCAGTACATGGTCCCCCTGGGGTTTCTTCCCTACAGGAGATGAGAGTTCAATTCCTGTGCAGAAAGCCCAAGTGGGTGCCCTGGAGTGGGCAAACGCCCTCTGAGCTATGGGCAGGAGGTTCGGGATGTTGCGTTCAAGATGCTGTTGGTCATGTTGTGGTTGCAGTAGGAAGACATCTGTACTGTGCTTCTTGTGCTGGTACCACCAGAGCTGGGGGAATGTACAGCTTCCTCTTGTCACACGTCCATCTCTTCTCTCTGTCCTGGGCAATCACAAGCACTACCCCGCTGGCTTTCTCCACAGTGCAAAAGGGACCAAAGGCTGACCACACGTCTGCTCCAGTGGTAACCCGCTCCTAAAGACATTTATAGAAGCCAAGGTATGGGGTGGTGCTTTGGAGGAACAACTCTCCCTACTTAGATGGCAAAGCTGAGACAGCAGGCTAGTAATGTCAGCTGTTGTAACGAGAACCTGAAATGACCACAGCGGGTTAGACCAAAGGACCATCTCACCTGGGATCCCATCTGCAAGGACAGCAGCACCACTACACAACAGATACTTGATTTAGGGAAGAATGGAGAATTCTGACAAATGCAGAGTGATCTTTTTGTAGCATTACTTTCTCACGAATCTGCTGCTCAAGGACTTGCTGAGCTGAGGGTTACTTCCCCAGCTCCATGGTTAGCAGCCCTTGATGGGCTTTTCCCCATTAGTTTCTCTAATCTCTTTTTGAACTGGTATTTTTTTTCAGCCTCTGCAGTGTCCTGTGATGAGTGCCACAGAGTAATTATGTGCTGTGTAAAATATGTGCATATTTTCCTCTGTTTTAAAATTTCTGCCTGACCTGTATATCTGATGTTCTCCATTCGCTGTGATATGAGAAAGAATGAATAATCATTCACCTTGCCTTGTACCTTTCACCCCCAGTTTCACCATTTTAAGGAAACTTAAGCCTATTTAAGTCTTCTTTGTAAAACACCATCAAATTTACTCCACTAAACCAGCTGTATATTTCAAAGACCAAGTTCCAGCCTAGCGCAATCTTTTTTTTTTTTTTTTTTTTAGGATTTACATGACATAAAGAGAAGAATATGAGAAATCCAGGTAGCTGCCAAGTGAGTGATGGCTGACAGGTTTGATTTCTACCTCTTTGCTCACTCCAGTGTGTGGTTGCTCCATCTGATGAAATACTGCGCTTCAGTAGCTGTCGGCCTCCTAAGTGCAGCTGTTTTATGTGTCTGTTAACATTTGCAAATGCCTAACTGTATTTTCTGAAACTCTCTGATAAATGATGGCTTGAGTTTGTTCATCAGCAAAGACAACTTTATATGTTCTACAAGTGACCCTCACGTTTCACTTTTGCAATAACCCTCCTGCAACAGAGCCCTGTGGTTGCTGGTGGTGAGATCTGAGTGTTGGGCTTGCCTGAGGCAAAGCGCCCTTGGCATCTGCTGGCCCCTTCTGTGGGCTCCAGTGTAAGCAATAACTGAGCTTTTACGTTGGTGTTGACCTCCCAAGTTAACTTCAGAAAACATTATCTGGCAAATCTGATGTGTTAGATTTCAAAGAAAAGAGTTTTCCAGCTCAATCCAGGTCTGATTTCCTTCTAGATAAAGGACAAAACCCTCTGGGAACCCAGCACTGCTTGGAAGCAAGGTTAAGAGCAATAAACTCTCCTCCTTACTTCCAGATGGAAATATCAGTGAAATTTTTCTGCTAGGAGTGCATGTCTATCCCCACAGGGTCAGGTCAATGCTCTATAAGTCATCTTGCAAAACTGAAATACAATTTTTGATGCTCAGAGTTGGGTAAGAATCAGAAAAATGGCCTGACACATTTCATATATACTGACAAAAGCTTTTACGCAAGAAGCAGGATCTGCACAAAAAATACTTTCCTTGTATGGATAGAGCAAGATTTCAAGATAATATGCATTACAAATGATTTACAATGAAGTTGAATTAATGTCTTCTCTGAGAATCCCCCCAGCACCTGCCTCAGGACTGTATTGTAACCTCTTAACAGCACAGAAAAACAATTGTTTTGTTGCCCAATGGAAACACAAACCTGAAATCCCATGGGCAGTATATTTGGGGTCCCAGTCCCTCACCTGCTCCTCTAAACAGTACTTGGGAAGTGGCACAGTGCCTAAAATGAGCGGAAACACCCTGGGATTAAGAAGCAATCTGAGACCTGCAGTTGATCTCAGAGTGGATATAGCTAGGAAACTGGATTAAGAAATGACTTTACCTGGAACTGGAGATGAATTGCAGTGTCTTATGTTGGAAAGAGGAGTCATGTTTAGATGGAAAAATGAAACTGGGATTGAGGGGAAATTCTAATTTGGGATTAGTTTAATTTGGATTTCTGTGTCGGGGAGGGAACTAAGCACAAGTCACATTCCTCTCTCTGATGCCTTTTGCTTTCTTGCATCCTGGCCATGCAGTTTTGGGCCCTACAGCTGAGGGGATGCTCTGATGTCTTTCCAAGAGTGGTGCAGGACAGGAGACTGGTTCCTGTCAGTGCAGATCAGGGTGAATGCTCAACCCTGGGAATCGCGTGAATGGCGACTGTCCGTGCCATGCATGTACCATTGCTGTGTTGGTCCGTTCTTAGCTCAATGTCCAGCTGGAACTTAGGGTTATTTTCTTTCACTTCTACTCTGTCTGCCAGCCAGGGAACAATGCAGGTGATCCCAGCCCTGGGCAGCCCCTAACTGACACCAAGGCTCAACAAAAGTTAGTCCACCCCTGGTGAGCCCTTGTTGCCACTTGCAATATTTTGTTGGGGGGCGGGGGGGTGACCAGCTGGGCTAGGGACAAAACCACTTGGTCTGCAGGTCCCAGGGTGGCTGTGCACCCTGACTCTTATTGCCACCATCTCAGGTTGACGGCCAGATTTTTAGAAATTGGGGCCAAAACTTGCTGGGATCCAGCAGTCAGGATGAAGCTGTTTGGCATTTTTTTTGCAGTGGAGGGCTGAGTGTCAGGACCACCAACATGGGTGACATCAGTGTCCTGTGTCATTAGGAGGATACTCCACTGAGAGACGGTAGTACTCAGCCCTGCTGGGGAGGCACGGACTGATTTAACCCCCTAGGTGCCAGGATGTATCAACGGCCAGATTTTTCCCGAAGAAAAGGGATCCCCACAACAGCTCTTCCTCTCTGCTCCTCCCGCAAGCCCCAAAGCCATCATCCCGGCGGCGGGAGAGGCAGCAGCCGTGTGCGGAGGAGGCATTGCATTGCATTGCATTGCACTGCGCATCCTCTCTCCCCACCCCCTACTGCTGCAGGCTTCCTCCCTTCATCCCTCCATCCTCCCCCCGCTCCCGCCCTGCATCCCTCCCTCTTGCATCCCTCCCTCCTGCATCCTTCCCTTCTGCATCCCTCCCTCCTCCATCCCTCCCTCCTTCCCTCCCTCTGCCTGCACAGAGCCGCGGACATGGCACTCAGCAATTTCCTCTTCGCTCAGTGCATCTGCTACTTCCTGGCCTTCCTCTTCAGCTTCATCGTGGTGGTGCCGCTCTCTGAGAATGGCAACGACTTCCATGGCCGGTGCCTGCTCTTCACCGAGGGCATGTGGCTCAACGCCAACCTGACAGTGGAGAGGCAGCGCTTCACTGTGCAGGAGTGGGGGCCTGCGGCCG
>NW_009608919.1:49215-74947 GCF_000690535.1 Cariama cristata
CTTCACCGGGCTCCTCTCCCTGCTGCTGGCCACAGTGCAGGCCTGGAGGACTCTCTTCTTCCTCTGCAAAGGGCACGAGGAGTAAGTATCCCTGGGGAGGGCAGGGGGTGCCCATCCCTCCTGCAGGCTGGGGCAAGTGGGAGCAGCCTTGGAGTGAAGCATTGGGCTTTGCACCAGCCAGAGCATCCTGCTCCCTGGAGGGGTTTGGGGCGAGGCGGTGTATGGCCTGCGTCTATCTGCACGCACACCACGTACACCCCCATTTGTGTCCAGGGCCATCTCCGGAGGATGCTCCCTTGCAGGGGTTTAGGGTGGGGATCAGATTCCCCACTATGCACCCGCTGCCTTTTGGCAGTCTGGGAGCAGCATCTGGCCAGCCCAGCTGCGGTGAGCATGGAGGGTGTTGGGGGCCAGGGGTGATGCTGGAGGGTGGGGCTTGCAGGTGCCTCCTGACCATGGTCCCACTACATGTCCCTGCAAAGGAGGGCCTTCCCCAGATGTACACTGGGGGTGTGAAAAACCTTGAAATGACATGGTTGTGCGTGGAGGGGCAGATGGGAGCAATTGGTAGTCCCTCTCTATTTTTATCCTGCTTTTGTGGTGGACATGGCAACTATTGCAGAGAACAACTATTGCTTGGTTACGACACGAGAGCAACACTGAGCACTCCCTGCAGCAGACGCAGGACTGCACTGGCAGCTGGTTACTGTGCTCAGACAAACCAAGTGTAGTGAGAGGCTTGGTGGTCCAGACAGCAGCTCAGAAGCGCTGTACCTGGTGCTTGTCTCTCTGGTGGCACCTTGCCACCTTGAGTAGAACCCTTGGCATGGGTAACTCAGCTTATGTGGGCTAACGGGGTCAGGGTCCTCCAAGTATCCAGCTGCACAGAGGTGGGAAGGCAGGAGCACGCACTGGTGGCTGGCTAGACCAGGAAAGTCATTTTCCCATGGTTTAGGGGCCATGCCAAGGGTAAATCATTCATGTCCAAGTCTATTTGAACTAAAGGTTTCTTGAGTCAATGGTTGTTACTCACATCTGGGCATGTACAACATGCTTATGTTGATAATATGGGGGACTGGGTAGCAGTGTTGTCTCTCTGGCTCTTTCCAACCACTCTCAAGCTGCCTAATACTAAAACATGCTATAGTAAGTATATACTAGAAACTTAAGGTAACTAAAACTTACCTTACAAGTTCTAAATACAGCCATGTACTTCTTAATACATTTGAATTCAGCTTCCTCAGGTGATCAGATACCTATAGATGATTAGTTGAATCTAGATGCTTTTTACAGTTTTGTAGTTCAGAACTAGTTAATTTTTGGAAGAAACCAGCAGTGAAAACCTTGGAATAGTGAAATTTGGATCAGATGTTTGGCCTGCTTCCAAACATGGCTATTTAGTTCAAAACTGTTGGGCAGGCCCCTGAAAATTGTCCCTTTAGGAGTTACTTTCAGGCTCCTTTGGGCTGAGTGTTAGCAATTGTATAACACTGTTCACAGTTGTTCCAGGCAAGAAAGGAGGCAGAAGGCTGCAGGGTGACGGTCAGCAAAGATGGCGCAAGTTCACATGATGAGATAAACATAGAGCATCACAGAAGGGTAAAACAGGATGAGAGGGAAGCTGCTTGAAAAAAGCAGTTTCTTAGTAAGGAGGAAGGTCTGTCCTGTACCAGATCTGCTGCTGTCTGTCTGAAAAGCAGGCAGGACACATGCTGTTCTGATTTTAGACAGCCATTTGTTAATGCTTCAAATGGGCATAAAACCAGGTCTGTTTAGACAGAGAGATAAATGTGAGCTCCTCACCATAAATGGTAATTTCCGCTTCTGATTAGAGGCAGTTGAGGAAGAAGCAGAACAACACCACTGCTGATCCTATTGAGCAGGATCACTGCTGCTGGGCCAGCTCCAGGGTGAGCCAGCCCAAGATAGTCAGGGTTAGCACCCTATGCATCCTAGCAAGGTGGCCAGTCTTCATGTGCAGTGGCTTTGAATGATTGCTGTCAGACAGCTAAGACTGCTAAAAATCCTTCTTAAAATGTCTCAGCATCGCTTGCCTCAAGGACAGACTGAGCCCAAGCTGCCTGCAGGAGTAGGAAAAGCAAGTGGTGGCTGCCAGCCATGCTCTGGGTCTGGGACTATTCAGCTCAGCTGAAAGGTAGAGGTACAACTCAAGATATTTCACTAGTAGGACTGCAAAGTGACTTCTACTATAGGTGTAAGCATTTATCGTTACAAGGCATTCACTCAATCTGGAATGTGTAGCTTGAAATTCTGATCTAATAAGGAAAACAGATGAGGTAGAGAGCCAAAATAGCACCGTTCTCTAAAAGGATGTCCTGGCCTTAGGAATCTTCAGCACACAGTGATGGTTACTGGTTGCCTGGTGCAAATCAAGTGCAACGCTGAGCCCTGCTTTGTCAGTGGAAGAACAGATTCTGGACCTTGGCAGCTCTTATGCTGCATGGTAGGAAGTAGAGGGAAGACTAGAGTTCTTGGGCTGGTGATAATCCACTGAATAATTCTGGCAACTCTTCCTTTTCTAGAGCTGTTACTAATTCTGATATCAACTCTGTTTTTAATCGGTGAACAGCTCCAGTCTTTTCTGCCTCTCAGGCCAGCACGCCGTGCTAAGGTGTACACAGTGGATACGGTTTTAGCAACACTTGGGATGAAATCCAGGCTAGGTGTGAAATCAGGGCAGGGTCAGTGAACATGTAAAACCATGGTGTGCTCCTACCAGCTCCCTCTGCTCTACGGGTGACCCCAGCACTCAGCAGAGGTGAGCTGATCTAGTCCACCAAGTCCAGTGAAGCCAAAGGACAAGAGCAGGATTCATCTCAATGTTCATCTAGAAGTCAGGTGTCCTGGCATCCAGCTCCCACTACAGTCTGTAAGGGCACTTCTGGAAGGTGGTTTTTTCCAATTCTTTTCTATTAGTGTTGGGATGGGACAACTGTCACTTTGGAGAGAGCCTAGACAGCCCCTCTAAAGCCAAGTCAATCCAGGAACAAACATCCTAACCCCACTGGCAATTGTTTCCTCATCTCATTTCAAAGAAGTGCTCCTGAGTTCACAAATATCTCACCAAGTATAACCTGTAGAAATTAGGATTGTCCAGCCCAGAATCTTCCCAGGATTCAAACGCTGACTCAAAAAACCTCGCCTTTTCATTTAATGAGCTACCAGGGAAAAGAAATGACTGTTTTGTTGTTCTCTGGGCTGAATAGACTCCTCCTATCCTCAGCACAATGACAGTGGCACAGGTGGGAAATTTATCATATTCATCCTTACCACCTAACTTGAATAGGATGACTTAGAGTAGACGTCCACGTCCAGTTTTTAGATAACGGGACTTTCCAGGTGCTACCTAGAGCAGTTTCAAGTAGAGAACTTGGTCAGGTGAATGAGAAAAGGGTTAGAAAGTTTTCACTAGCTAGAATTAAGGGGGGGAAGTTAAACAGTGCGGTTGGAAAATGAGTGGACAATTCCCTGGCCTTATGGGACCACTGTAAGCATCCCACCTTATACCACTCCAAACACAGCACATGCCTAGGGCTGGCCCTGGTTGGGCAGAGTCAGTGGGGCTGAGATAAATTGACATTCAGCTGGCAGAAATAACATACTGACACCGAAGCCCAAGAAGTCTCAGGAGAAGCTGTCCTGCTCTGCAAATTGCCCATAAAACTGAAATTCGTGTCCTATGATGGCAGTACCTTGTGTTACATTGCTTAAAATGATTATAGCTATCAGTACTGTGTTTTTATTTTTAGTTTCCTTCTCCTAGGCAATTTTCGTCCCAATTATCACTTCAGTAATGAAATAATTTTAGCCTCAGTTACTATATAATTCGAGTTAATGACATTTATTTTAACAATGGTGATTTTCATCATTACAGCTAATGAAAACCATGCTGTGTATGAACAACGACCACTTAGTATTTATATTTAAAGCCCTGTCCTCTTATGGTGAAAAAAAAATCAAAATCAAAAGCACTTACAAATGAAGATAATGTGACTCAACTCATAATCCATAGTTTTTCAATGTATTAGGTGTTCTTAATTAAAGAAGATATGTTTCAAATGGAAACAGATATATTTGTGCCCAGTGTATGCTGCTTAGAGAGACTGCTGATGTTGTGTTTCAGCTGTTTATGAGTTACATTTTTCTTCCCTTTTATTGCAGCTCTTTCTTTTACGCCTTCCTGAATCTGCTGATCAGCGCCTTTGTGGTGTTTATCACATTTATTGCTAGCACTATAGTGAGTGTAGGATTTAACATGTGGTGTGATGCAATTACCGAAAAAGGAAGCATGCCAAACAGGTTAGTATTGAAGAATACATTTTCTTCTTTTTTTTTTTTTCATATATGCACAAATGAACAGTGGTGCTACAAACTGTAGCTATTACACACTAGGTGAGCAAAGGGGAGAAGGTATCTGTAATGTGGAAATCCAGATTTTTTTCATCTGGAACAGAAAAAGGAAATCAAACTTTTTTTTTGCATTTGGTACCCCACAAAGAAAAGTATGTTTCCATGGGATTTCATGGTCTCTTTAAGAGTCACGATCATATGCAAAAGAAATCCACTAGTTTAAAAATTCTTATTTCCGAAGGAGAGCTACATTTGCTCTAAGAATGGGGGAACTAAATTTGCTCTAAGGATGCTCTAAGAATGGGGGAAGTGTGGTCTTGTGAGCAGGGCAGGGGACTGGGAGTCAGGGCTCCTGGCTTGCTGTCCTGGCTTTGCCACCGACCCAGTCTGTGACAGCAAGGAAGTCGCTCATCCTGCCTGTGCCACAATGCATCATCATTCAAAATTTGCTGTAAAGATGCTGGCCTCTTAGCGGTACTGTGGATGCTCTCAGAGCCGCAGAATGGAAAGTACTTTGTAAGTGCAAAATACAGATGGTTGATACTTTCTTACAGTGCACAAAATGTAGAGCTCCTAAAATGGTCTACTGTATCCCATGATGATTATACTCCTTATAAGAAGCATGATAAGTTGAGGCAGATTTTTTTCCTATCAAACAAATAACAAGAGAGAAAAAGGAAAAGGTGACATTTTATGTCATATGATATTGAATAAATGTACTACTTAAAAGCATACATTTATGTTGCACATTGTCATATGTTGTAAAATGCCATAGTAAATGTTCTGTTTAGGGCTGCAACGATTAATCGAATTATTCGAATATTCGGTTAAAAATTCACTTACAAAAAATGTCTAATCGAATATTCGGATAAGAACCCAAGATGACTGACAGCACTGAAAAGGAGAGAGAAGAGGCTGCAGAAATCAAGCAAGAGATAGAAAGACAACCTCAAAACCCTGGGATTTTTTTCACACCAGTAAAAGTCCAAGTTATTTGTAAAATCTGTAGGCAGCCTCTATCTTATCATCAGAGTATCGTCTCCTTGCTGGAGCATCCGAAACAAAAACACCCACACACTCCCTTCTTCTGAAGCTTTTCCTGATGAAGTCAAAAGGTAATGGAGGCTCATACACTTTGTTTCATTGAGGGGTGAAGCAACCAGCCTGGGGTGATGCCACATGTGTGTACGTGGGAGGCTCGGGGATAGTGGGACAAGAGGGCTTTAAGGGTTTTTTACTGTTTTGTAATAACTATTACAGTTCTACTTACGGAAGACTGGTGTCTTATCACTTACATAATTACACATTGTTTTTTTTTTTTTAAAGAAAGTAATTACATGCCTCTTTTAGCCTAGAGAAGATTGGCAAGCAACCTGGTTACTGCAATAACTTAAATATCTCTTGATAAAACATGCCGTTGTGACTGTTTGAAACACATTTAAGATGTTGCTTCATTTTATATTTGGTTTGCCTGTTCGGAATCTCTGAAATAATTTTCTTTTTTCCCCTGCAAATGCCTTCCTTGGGTAGCTGTGAAGAATTACAGGATATAGATCTTGAACTGAACTTAGAAAACTCTGCTTTCTATGACCAGTTTGCTATTGCACAGGTAGGTCAAACTACATCGTGTTTCTATTCCAGTTTATTTGCCATTTGCTCATTGATCTGGGATTGCTGGAGCTGAACCACCGTTCCTCTGAAATCAATGGGAACTTTTCCACTGACTTCAGTAAATGCTGAATCAGAAGGATAGTGATGGGCACATTTGCATTTTAAATTCAAAACAGATAGTTTTGAATGAGTACATATCAAAACCTGACTCTGCCACCGATCTTGTAACTCATGATGGAAATTTTGTCGTTTCTCCAAAGGATGAGCTCTGCAAAAGCTGCAACATTCTGGTGTCCTGGAGCTCTTCATTGCTGTTCAGAATAATATCTGACCTGCACCAGATCATGGGGCTATTAGCTTTGCCTTCCATGAGTTTTTCTGAGGTCACCGGAGCAATATAAATATCAGACTATTGAAAGCAATTAAAGATTAGTGTCATTTAGATAGGGCTGTTTTCTGATGAAACTTTGAGAATTAGACCTCTAAGGCTGTCAGACCTTTCTATTGAATATGCTAGCTCTAAGTCAACAATCAAAGTCAATGAACACTGGGACTTGACCACTTGTACATGTGAGTACATACTAGTTCTGCAAGGGGGATAGCCCCATCCATGCAGGGCTGCACCCATACACATGCTTCTTATGTTGTCCTGCACAGGGGGAAGTATTAACTTGCCTGGGACACTCCTTGAAAGTAACCATGCCTCTTGGACACAACGTAGTTTTGTGTCTTCGCTGCTAGCACTGGCATCTAGACACCCAGTTCAGACATATCTGCATGTAGGATAGGAATATGCCATAAAAGTGACCCCTTTATATGATGCTAGCCCAAGGCCAAATAGTATTTTGTAACAGATTTTGCCATTAGCTCCTAATCTGCCAGCTAGTGGGAGGGTAACAGAAGTAAACCTGTTATCACTCTATAGTTTTGAGTTCATGGGAACTAAATATCCGTGTCCATCTTGTGATCTCAGGGTAGATAGGTGGTAATCTATATGCAAAAGAAGGCACTTCTCTAACAGTGAGCCATGCCCAAAAAGTCAAGATCCATGCACACAGCACTTCAGTGGGAGGAGAGAGCATATCACAGCATAGATGGATCAGTCCAAGCCATCGGATGCAGCTCCCCACACCGATCCACGTCCCTCCAGATGTCTCTGGGTAGAGCTAGCCTGCAAGATGCAGCCACTAAGCTCTGCAAACACCCAAGTATGAAGAGCCTGGGAGCATAACAGCTCCAAGGAAACACTGTTTGGCTTCAAAAGCTGAACCTGCTAATGTCAAAGTGAATCCTGACTGTGACTGTTTGAAGAAAGGTCCAGGCAGGGAACAAAATCCTGCGTCATTGTCTTTTGGTATCCTGTGGAGGGTAAATAAATTTCTTTGAAACAGCAGAAAGAAAAACCCAAGAATAGACTAGTCTTATTGGCTAAAGCAAACATTTCCTTATAAGTGAAATAATTTCCTACAGTAGGCTTTACTTAGAAGTGTCTCTGTCTGCTTTCCTCCATTCAGGTGCTTCCAATACAGCAGAATGGCTCTGGGAGTTTCACTGAATTTGGCTAAATCCAAGTAGATTCTTTCATATCAAATACACTGAGAAGACCACAGCAGTAGCAGATATCTGAATGCCTTTAAGATAATATTTCATTAATGAAGTGGTGATTAAGAAAGGAATACAAAGCTTCCAATTCTCTAGATATAGTCATATAAAGTCAAATTAATATCTCCTTATTTCCAAGGTTTGTAGAATAACTCCAAAATATTTTTTATTCGTGAACTGAGATAATTCTAAGTATGGGCTGAAATACCTAAGAGAATTTCCAAAGTGCGTAAGATATATGGGAACATAAACTCCCTTTAAAAAATAGTGGCCCTTGCTTATCTAAATTGGCTATTAGAGTACATAGCTGTATTACTGTCTGGAAGTGTTTAAATTGTGTGGTTTTTTAATTAAAAATTCAGTATGTCAAAACTGAAATACAAGGATTCAATTAATGATTCTGTGCTAAAGGCATCATAGAATTAAAATGGAATTTCTGCCAGAAAGCCTTACTACAAATGAGCCCCCTCTGAGGCAGGGAGACCAACATTCAAGTACCTGAACCCATCAAAGTGTAATTATTTCTACAAAGTTAAGCAAGAGAGACTAAGTTAGTGATGGGACTTATTGCAGATGTGAGGCTTTAAGCGCAGGTTTCTCATGTCAGGTATAAACGAACCACCAGGCACTTGGATGCATCATGGTGGATTTCTCTTGCTCTCTGAGTTCATGCTAAAGTGAACCAGTTACCCCAGAATGTGAAGGTTCAATTTGTGAGATTTTCTCAACAATATTTTGAATAGAAATACCTGAAAATTAACACTTCTGCAGGGATAGTAGAAGGCCTGAAAGACTTGGGAAGAAAGTTTTGGAAAATGTCTTCAAACATATGCAATTCTGAAATAACAAAAGTGAATAATCTCAAGAATTTTGTGCTGACCAGAATGTCAAATATGGGAAGTTCAATGGAAGCACCTGGACTATATAGATTTCTTTTTTTTTCATTAATGTACTTAGTACATTTTTACTTCAGTTTTTCTAGTACATAAGGAGTTTTTCCTTTTAAGCTAGGAATAACTTGGCAGACTTGAGGAACAGTGGGCCCAGGACCTCACTGGGTGTAACTTGGCATGACTCCATGGGTTTGGTCCAGCTGAGGCTTTGATATTCACCTGGACAGTTGACTTTGTTTTTACAATACAGTACTGACCTCTTTATCGTTTCTTTTCTTCTCTAGTTTGGTCTCTGGGCTGCCTGGCTGACTTGGCTAGGAATTACCATTCTGGCTTTCCTGAAGGTTTATCACAACTACAGACAAGAGGACCTGCTAGATAGCCTGATCCATGAGAAGGAGCTGTTGCTAGGAAAATCCTCTTCACGAACCTCTTTGCAAGATGAGAAAAGCGGCATGATCTAAAGTGTAAGCAAATTTCCAGGGCAGGATCTAGATTTTATTATTCAGTAGTGTGAGCTGAATTTGAGTCAAGGTATTGAGTGTGTGAGATCTTTTCTTTCCTGAAAAGAGTTGTACTTGCAAACCACCCACCTCCTCCATGAGAAATTGTTGGCAGAAATAATTATATTAGGACAGAGAATGAACGGCCCCATGTGCCATTGGCACAGCAAACTTTCTGTCCTGCGCAGGCACAATCTGTAACCTGCTCTTGCTAGCCGAACTCCTACGTGCCACCACTGGCTTTCAAAGCAGGGACTATTTTTGAAGACTGAGCTGGCAAGACCAGGCTACAGAGTCCAGGCTATTTCTCCAAACTGGTCTGCAACAAGAGTTCTTACTGTGGCTGAGTCCGGCCCCTCTTCTCTCCCTCTCCTCCCTTTTGCCAGTAAAGCTGCCCCTATTCTCACTTTATTCTGGGTAATTGCAGCTCTGGTCCGGATGCGGACTCTCACTGTCTTTGCTTTTGCTATGTATGGACACAGTGCTGACAAACCTGTTGCTCCTGCTCTGATTTTGAGTTCATTTGGAAGAGAGACAGCTGTGTTCCAGATTTGATATTTAATATTGGACAGTGTTAATGAATTTCATGAAACCATTATATTATTACAGTATCTGTCAAAAACTGTGTATCATTTGGAAGGATGGTGGAGAATTTTTGTGGGTTTTTTTCTTCTTAGATTTTGGCATGACCAACATTTATTATGACTCCTGAAATGTAGTGTAGCTAGCACTTGCTGAAGCTTGCATACTAAAAAATTATGCTAAATAGATAGTATTAATGCTTATGCATTTATAAATGTAACTTGATCCTTAACATTGTACACTATTCAGTTTTGAGTACTAGAATTTACTTGTGGCATTTATTTCATATAGAGTATGCAAAATTACTGTAAACATTTGCATTGTAGGTATCTATAAACATGGCGAGGAGCTGAGTTATTTTACAGGTAGTTCAGTGTTGAATGGGTCCATTCTTCCCACTCATGGGCAGGAGTTCCAGGGCTGATGAATTTTGCTGTGAAAAGGGAGAACTGTTGTTTACACAAAGCTCACTAGTGACCTCATTGTTGCTTTCAGTTTTGCTCGGCCACTGCTTCAACAAATAAGGGGAATGGTTGAGATGAGAAGTAGATTCGATAACCGAGAAGAGTCACTCAGATGAGTGTGGGATTTGCATGATAAAGTAAAATTGTACTAGAATTAGGCAGTTATCCCTGAGTACACACTACACAGAAGATGCCAATTCAGCAGAAAATTTAAGCAAGCAGTTAAGTTTAGGCTGAAGAAAATTTTTTGTGAGTACACTGACTCTGCCTGTGGCAGCTGTGTTTGAGTTGAGACTGAATTATTGCAACATGAGTGCAAACCATGCACAGTTATATTGCCTGGTAAATACAGAGGAGGGGAAAGAAGACAGCAGGCTTCTACCCCATCAGAGATCAAGCTTGGGGCTAGCACAACCATGCACATTTACACTTGTCTTCTGGGGACTATCTGATGCTTAAAGTTAAGTACTGGCTTAAGCATTTGATTGCAACAGAATTTGAAATCATAACAAATCCCTGAATTAGTACACATTTTAGGATATAAAATCTAACATTACACTTAATAGTCAAGTTGTTCTCATAGGTTTAGGCAAAAAAAACCTCCATGGGCTCTAAGTAGTGAGTCAGCCCTGTGAACATTGCTTATAGTCCCAGCTGTTCACAGCTGTCTGTAGAGAGATCTTGTTTTTCAGCATGATTTCTGCCCAGAAGGGAATGCAGTTCCTTTGAAAACTTTACAGCAGTGGCTTTTTTGCAGTTGTGAATTGACATCAGAGGAGGAATTCCTGAAGAAGGAATCAGAGATTAAGCTAGTTAATAAGAATTTAAAATTCAGAGATCAGGACTGTTGGAGTGCCTTTTTTTATTCATTGGATCTAATAAGAGATACACTCTTGCAGGTACCTAAGCCCTTTGCCAGGGCACGACCTTCCCCTTCATATCCTGAAGAAGAGATTGGGTCCTGAAAATTAGCCTGTTTACTATGTTTCTCCAGTTGTTTCTCCAACTGTAAAAGGCACTACTTTTCCTTCCAATCTCACTTCAAATTTGAGATTAAGCAGTGACATCTCTTCCCACAAATTACCTCAGTGCATGCCTTACTCCTCAAGTGGAACCATGCTGCTGCTTTGTATAATACAACTTACGTATGTGTCAAATCACACTTAGGCTGAAGTAACAAGTGGGTTGGGACCACGGTTCCTGGTCTTGCCTGGGGGTTTGAAGAACCAGGAAGCAGAAGATAGCAAGTGTCTCCTCCTGATCCTTTCTCTGAGATACCAGGGCTCAAGCCTTGCCTCTGGTTCTGAGGAGGAAGAAGATGCTGCTCATCGGTGAGGTTGTCTGGAGCTCATGCTCTCTTCTACCTCTCTTTTCTCCTGTCTCAGGGTCTTTTCCTCCTTTCCTCTTCCATGAGAAGCAGAAAACACTGGTCCTGGGGTTTCTACTTTGTTGACTTTTGTCGTTGCCATTTTCACTAGCATTTGTCACCCTGACGCTATCTCCCTGACACTATCTTCAGTATTTTGCAGCTCAATAGACAAAAAGTGGGATCTTTAAAGCACTTAGGGCACCTTGAAGTAAAAGTCAATAGGAACAAAATACTTCAGCCTTTAGGAAGTCCAGCCCAAGACAAGTACAGACTCACTTGTTAACTTTGGCATCAAAGCTTACCTCTCTAGTTCATTCACCTGAGTGAATTCTTCTAACTCCAGTTGCATTACCATGCCCTTCAATGCAAGCATCTTGGCTTTTGGAGTTGGCACATAAACTGAAAGGAGACTGAGGCTCTTCTTTGAGTCCCATATGCATCCCAGTCTTTTTTCCCCAGCTTCTCTAACTTGACCAGGTGGGGTGAGGCTGGCACCCACCTTGCAAGCATCAGTGATGCTTAAAAACAAAGCTGGTTTTGAAGGAAGCCCCTGTGCAGGTGAGAAGGCAGAGCGTATAGTGAGAAACTCTCTGACTGTCTTGAGGGGAGGAAGGGTATCGTGCAACACCCAGTTATTGACCCACTTGAGCTTTTTAGCTTCCATTTAGCTTTCTGCAACCTCTTCTCCTAAAGCTTCAACACTCAAGCCAACCTGATGATGCCAGGCTGAAAATGTGTTAGAATAGCAGTATTATTTGTACACACATTCATACCTACATACCTATACTCTCTCTCACACGCCTCTCTCTCTCATACATTTCTGACCTCTGCTTTTAGTCATCCATTGCCAAGCAGTGCAGAATGTGGCTGCAGCAGGAGTTTCTCTGAGTCAAATGTTGTATTTCTGTGATATTTCAATGTCTTCTTTAATTTGTCATCTCCAAAAGCAGGCCTCTAGGAACACTCTAGCAAGAGGTCTATTCCAAGAACTAGAACCCTGAGTGATATTTATACTTGTATTTGTTCATTGTCACATGGTGGAAGGGGAAAAATCTTTGTGGCCTTTGCCCATGCAGCCCCTCCTGCTGCTGCTCATAGCAAATCTGTGAGACATTCTGGTGGAGAATGTGGGATGGGTTGTTTAGTCACCGTGTTTTCTGTGATGCTAAAACTACAGTCAAAAGATCTTAGTTTTGACCTGTGAAAATTGCTAGTAATGCACAGAAAGCCTTACCTGGTTGAATGCAACTGGATGCTGCTTTCCGAGGCACTGGCGTGTTGCCACACAATTATTCTGTTGTATTGAATATATTCCCAACGTCCTGGCTACCATCTGTGGTTAATTTCCCTGTCAATTCCCTACCAGCAGTCCACATTAAGTTAGAAAAATCTGAGCTAACAAGTGTCATCTGAGCTTTTAGATCAATGCTGTTTATTGTTATTTTTATAATGGAGGAACGATTGAAGCCATTTGTTGGAATACAATTTCCTCATGAGGACATGAATGCTTATAACTTCTCATCCCACTAATTAATAAGGAATCTTTCAGCTGTGAACTTGCAATAGGAATCACAAAAATAAGAGCATGATGATTTACATTAAAAACTGAAGGACACATGCATGCTATGGCAATATTTCTACGGCCCCTTAGAAAACTGGTTGTTATAATAACTAGTGATGGATGCTTGAGTACACAGACCTTGTTGTGAAAGCATTCAGTGTCAGGGAGGTGGTGTCTGTGTGTATGTACAGTGTATGCAGATACATGCCAGAAATAATTCCACTGATCTGTGATACTGATATAGGCTGTTCTCTTAGCAGGCAGTTTAGGTTGGAGTAGTTTGTTAGGTTGCCTTAACTTTCTACACTGCCTTTTTCTTACTTAGTACTGGGATCTGTGCAATGACTCATACTCAGAGGTGGATATGGATGTGGTGTGAGCAGAGCAGGAAAAGCACTGACCAGTACACAAAATCCAATGGGCTGAGATGGGTTTCTAATGAGGGTTTGCAGATGTTTTAACTCCTCTCCTATCTGTGGGTAATGTCCTGATGTTAGCCTGTATTAGACCTGTTAGGAACAGAGAGACACATTTCCCTTCAAGGCCTTCCCTCACCAACATGGAACATTGTTGATTTAACCCACGTAGTATTCAGGGTGGAAGCTGAGCTGTAAGGAAGAAGAGCACACACTTTACAGTTATATTGTATGAGCAAGGGGTACTTTTCCTCTGATTTGGGAATTTTGCACCATGGACTCCTAAATGACCAATGACCCTGACATGAACATAGTCCAGTTATTAATTCATCTAAAATACAGACTTGGAGATGACAAACAGAACATATTTTGATAGGAGTGTCAGTCCTTTGGCTGCCAAACCATATTCTTCTGCAACACAGTGCAATATTCTGGCTCAAAACAGCCAGCATATCTTTTTGTAAACAGTCATTTATTCGCTGTTAGAACAGATAAGGTGACAAAGGGGAAAAAAGATATATTTATAACATAGTTATTTAGTAATGGGAGTTTAGATAGGAGAATTCATTTGAAAACTTATTTTCTTAATGGCTGAAGAAACTCAAACAGATCTTTGGTGTAGCAAGTCAGTGTGTAGTTCTTGAGGGACAGAAGGGCTAAGCTGATTTATGGTGTCTGAGAATCTAACCAGTCTAACCCTCTGTATTAAAGTAACCTGAAAACTCACTTTAGGAAAACATGTCCACTTGCCCTGTTTCTTCTAAGTCTCCAACGTAAACAGAAGGTTAGAATGCCCTAGGCTGTGTTACTCTTTGAAATGGAAGGCTAGGCTGGACAAACTGATTCCTGGTTTGAGGACTTTGGGGTTTCTCGGTGCAATGACTGTTGCATGTGAAACGCATGACTGGTTGAGAGAGGACACTCAGGATTCCCCTGGACACCTGAAGGCTCTCATCAGTGACATCCGAAGCCATGCTTCACCTTCATTTGTCCTCCAGAACCTTTTAGTCTTTGTTGCATATTGGTCCAATCTCAATTGTTAACACCTCACGCAGCTTAGCCCTTAGGTTGTTGGTTGGAGATCATCTCCTGAGAAAAGGGAGATGTGCATAGGAGTCTCTTCAGGCTGATCTGGGTGTAGAATGCAAGATCCCCTTGCTAGGGGAGTGTGAGCTACAGGTCACTGTATAGGCTTTGTGTGGGAACAGAGTTTCTGCACAACCTCAAATTACACATCAATCTACGTGATGGGTCTCAGAAAATTCAGTATCAAATGTGCAAATTCAGAATGGATGCCAGCTGCAAAATGTTCAGTGCAAGAAAGTACATGCAAATCTGGTGTTTGAGTGAATGTGGCTTTTATCATCTCCCTTCTCCAAAGCCCCCCACCGCAAACATATTGCATGTAAAATCATTTTTGCTATTTAAATGATAAATTTAACAAAAATCCAGAGAGTCATTCATATTGGTAAGACTTACAGTATTTTGTGACAAACCAATCTGGATTTTGACAAAACTTTTGTTTTTTTCTTCTAAATCAGTGGCCTGGGTGTGAACATCCTTGAGCTAATGGGAATCCTGTCTGTATCTAGATCCTAAATTTGTGCCTGAGGCCATTTCCTTTGCTGATGGAAATAGTCCATTTTTATCTCATTGGAATGTTTGCTTTGGAGACATCAAATGTCCTTTCCTTATGCTCAGGCAATCTGGGAAGAAAGGCAGGTTTTTCCTGGCTGGTTTTCACACTTCCATGCAGTGAGAAAATGTTCATATAGCTTCATAAGCACTGAAATTGTTTTAGAATTATTTCTGTTCATGGTCCTAATGCCTTGAAGTGTATGTTTCTATTTTTGTCCTCCATAAGAAAGAGGAAAACTAACCTGAGCTGTATTTTAGTATTTACAGATACACACCTAGAAGTTTTTAAAATTTTATTGAAATTACTAGATTCCACTCCATAATTTATGAAGCTAACAAATGCATAGAAGACAGCACTTTGATGTACTCCTGATGTAGAAGGGAAAAACACAACTGCACTCTCTCAGAAAATTTAACATTTGTTTCTGAGAGGTTAGACAGCAATTTACGTAACATATAGTAACTACTGCTTATTTCAATGCAGGCATGTAATTGATAGTGTCTTTTCATTCTGTTGTTGGGAAGAGTATTTACATAACAATGCTTTCTCTTTAGTTTCTTTTATCCATGCCAAAGAGTGTAATTGAGCTGCTATTGCAAACAGAGATTAACGTGAATGTATTCACCTGAGTGCTTAAACTTTTCTACCTCTCATACCTCCTATAACTGCTTGAACTCTTATTGCACACAATAGTCAAAAGAACTGAATCCATGTGAGAGTCTAAATCCTTTTTTCATAGATAGCTAAAGGATTTAGGATTTAATGCTTATTAGTTTCCTGTCAGATCCTTGTTCCTAAAAGATGGGCATAGGCACTCAAGAAGGGCTGTGTGAACAGCCCTTTTGATTGATCAAACAATGATTTTATTTTGGTTTGGGTTTTTGAATATTTTTTTTTCCTCACCAAAACAAAAAGCCAGAAACAGTGATTCGTTATACATGGAAGGTTATATGTTACCTGAAGAGCCGCACTTTATAGGGGTGGTAGAAAGCAACGAACTACTTGTTAAAATGCCTGTTAATGGTCCTTCCCAGCCCTCCCACTGGCAGGGAACTGCGAGGCACAGGTTTAATCTCCTCTCTGCCTTGGGAGACACAAGCCTCCATCTACATGGCAAGTGCTGCTACCATGGTGTTATCCTCAATCCCCCTCAAATCCTTCTGTTGGAGCTCTTCTACTTGGCTTGAAATTCCTAAATAACAACGTTTTAGCCTGGTGGTTCTGGTGTTTATCAAGGAGATAAAGTACTTGACAGCAAGAACTGCTCACTGAAATAACTTGAATTATTTGTATATGGCGGAAACTCAATTTCAGAAATTTTTGTTCCTCCTTTCTGCTTGACTATGTTGTAAAGTGAGGGTTGAGACAATGTGCCAGGAGGTGGGAATGAAGATCCATTGTTACTGTTGACGTCTTGGGTGATTTCTCACACAAGTGAGTAAATAGTCCTGTGACAAAACTACTCTTCATCCCTCCTTACTTTCCCCTTGTTTCCCCCCAGATTTGGGCAAGTTTGAGTCCAGTTTGTATACAGGTTCTGAGGAGTATTTACGAATGTGAAAAAAATTGCACCTTCTATGGCAAACTTTATATTTTGTCAAAAAATGAGAAAAAGTGTCACAGATTTTCCCTGTTCTCACTTGGGCTCTCTGCAGCATGATGTCAAACCCTTTCCTTTACATAACCCAGGCCTGTTTCAGGTGACACATTGCATTAGGAGGTTCCCAAGGCTGGTGACAACAGTCCCTCGAGGAACCTGGTGGAGTTAGATGAATGCTGTGTTAAATCATAGATATTAAGGCAGGGAAATATTTGAAAATTGTCTGTCATGGTATCCCACATAACACAGTCCAGAGTTCTTCACTCCCTCATTCCTGCAGCAGAGGGAATTATTTTTCCCTGTTAACACTGTGAAGTTCAATAGTTAGTGTCTGAAATAGAGCACATCATCATGTGACACACTGGATCTTGATTACATCATTTAACCCATTCCACTTTCTAGGCTGCTGCAACGGTTTTAACTGTCATTATTAGAACACTGTTCAACATTGGCCTTCAAAAGGTGCTAACAGTCTCATCATTAAACCACAGTCTTGCGGAATTGCAAGCAGTCATTTTGCTAAATGATGCTGAGAAGCTCTGTGCTGAACAGCATCCTTCTAGGGGGAGGACCACTGCATTGGGGTCCACAGCCAGTGCAGACTGATGGCATCAGAGCAATTCTGATCAAATACTTTCTGAATAAAACTGTTTCTGTTTTTCAGTCCAAGTTACACAGTTGAGAAATCAATGTATTGTGATCTGAAGTACACTCCTAAGAGGTTTTTGAAGGTTTATAAACAAAACAAAAGAACAACAAAAAACTCCAACAGTTTCACTGATACCTCATTCCCCTGGATCCTTTCATCTCTAAAAACATTCCTGCAAACTTCACAGAGGGTTTTATTGCCACCAAGCTGATCAAGGCCTTATTTCTCATGTCTCTTCCTACTGGGAACAAGGACTGCTGAGAGGAACAGGAGAGTGCTATTAAATCAGAACAGAAATAGGTAGTGAGAACTGTTAGTGCATTTCCTATAAGGGATTCTGGCTTTCAGACTGCGATGTGAGGGATCCAGCATGGCAGTGCCTGTGCTGGCAGCGCTGACACCAATTTCAGCCTTTGCTTGGCCTACACTGCCTGCTCGTGTGGCTTCACGAAACGCTGAGCATCTCCTTGAAGCATGTGTTGGCCTAAACTCAGCTTCTGGAGAGAGCTACCCTTGTCAGCTGTGCAGATATCTATCATAAGGGTGCTGGCATTGCCACAGATTTGCTTTGGAAACCTCTTTTTTCCATGTTGGCAGATCCAGATACCATACAGCTGGCCCTTTGTTTGCCCTGTGCAGCCCGTGGCTTCTGTGGGGAAGGAAAGCCTGTTCCCAAATCTCTGTAGACTTGCCATTTTTGAAAGCAGCTCATTAACACCCATAGATTTTTGTGTGGTACCACCTGCAAAGATCTGAAGTGGATCTTTCTTGCTTATAAGTCAGGGCAGAGCCTGAAAGCATTTCAGCCTCTCTGAAATGTATGTCCTGTGACTTATCTATTCACGAGCTACTATCTCTTCTTACAGCCATGTGGGAAAAGCTTTATAAGAGTGTAGATTAACTATTGTGTTATGCTGCTAAAGACGTCCCTGCGTAATGGGTGTTTGGGGACAAAACTGAACACTTTTTCATAATTTGTTTAACTGTTGAAAGCAGTAGAGGGGCAGATCCTTCACTGGTGTATATAGCTTAGCTTTGTGAGCTGTGCTGGAGCCACACCAGTCCACATAAGCTGAGGGCAGAGCTTGGTCTGTTTTGAATATTATCTCTCTTGATTTGTACGGTCTTTTGCAGTGTAATGACTGCTGATTTGGAGCTTTAATTGCATGCATTTGACAGAAACAGAATTGGAATGAGGTTTATTACTGTTTTGATACAGTCTCAAAAGGGAAGCTTTTTACTAGCGTTTTAATATAGCCCTTTGTAAACACCTAGCAAATAAAAATTCTGAGTCCAATCCTTCTGCTAACGGAATCACTGACAAAGTTTCCTTTGGCTTTAGTAGGAGCTGGACTGGATTCGGTATAAGTGATACACTCCAGTGTTACAGATAATGAGTTAATGTGTTTTATATATTGATGCTTTTTGCTGGACAGTGCATTGGCTTTTTATGATTTGGTGATATATACAAATAAATTATTTGAAAAGTCAATATTTCTGTGCCTGTTTTTTGAAGGTGAATATAAATTGTTACAGTGTAAGATAAAAAAAAATGGTTCTCAAAGTCAGTGGTAGCATCTTAGTTCATGTACTTATTCCCCAGCATCTCCATGCCACAGCTTGTATGGTCAAGGATATGGCTGAACATCCTAAGCTGCCTGAGCCCTTTTGGTACCATCTTCCAGCAGTGAACCCTAATGCCATAGGAAGCAAGGAGAAGATGCTCCCATGTCAGCATGCAGCTGAAAGGCAGCTCATGACCAAATGTAAAGGGGACTACAGACTGCATGGGCAGCCTCATTTTCTAAGTGCCAACTGGCTAATTTTCTTCATGTAGTATCAGCCTTTCTTTTCAGAGATGGGGCTAACAAGGAGCAACGAATTAGTAAGAAACAAGTCCACACTATTATATTAGAAGTTCCTGAGTTATTCCTTGAGGGCAGCTGGTAACACCCTTTTTCTAGCCACATACTGCCAGCCCTTCTGCTTGTTTGGAAGTGGTAAAAGGCAGAAATGACAGTTAAAATTGCTGCTATGGGCTTCTCCTGCTCCATTAACTTGTTTCCAGACTAGTGGGGTTGGAGAGATGATGGGAGGGAGTGGGACTAGAAGCAGTCTTTGGGCTGCCTTTTACCAGCGCTAATGCTAAGTGCATTAAAAGGTTAATGCAAAAAAATCTAGTGCCATCTCACCATGTTCTTTTCTATCTCCTCTAATAGTAGGGGTATGGATATGCCTGCTAGTGCAATCAGGTGCTGCTGATGTGGTGAGCCTGCCTGAAGAGAGTGTTGGCAACTGCCCTCTGTTCACGCTGTGGGAATGTACTCAACACTGTCAAAACACCACTTACCCCGTACTGTTGTGGTTTGCTGATTTCTGTTGTGCATTAATTTCATACTCATTGCATAAGCGATATTAGGCAGCACTTCTACCCTTAGGGGCTGTCACTAGCACATTTTCATGCACAAACCTCCTTCTACTCTCTTCTGGCCCTTTGACTCTTGCCACCTTAGACACTGCTGCTGTGAAGCGCACCTACCTGCTGTCTGCTTCAAAAATTGCTGCAAGAGTCCTGTCCTCCATCACTCCTTCTTTCAGCCCTTTAAAGATAAAACATGACCATTTCCAAGCTGGATTAAATAATTGCTTAGAGCTGGCTGGTTGCAGGGTCCTTCACTTCTGAAATGATCCACCACGCTGGCACCAGCGTGAATTCAGGTGAGCATCTCGACCATTTGTAATAAATTATGTACTCCTTCTCCTTGTTTACCTCTTCATGGGCAATTCTTTGAAGTTGTACTTCAAAGTACTTGCATGGCCAGCAAGGGAATTATTACCCAACACAGCTGATTTTGTGTAACTTCAAAGGTCCTATTAGCTCTTCCAAACTCACAAAGGTGTCACACCAAGAAAAAAAGAGAACTGGACAAGAATAAGGAGAGATCTCATCTGGCTCACAGCAGTGAGGATATATCTGTGACGGATAAAGAACAGAAAGAAGGGGTAGAGTGCGAAAAGGGAGTGTGTGTGCATGTGTGTGTGTGCAAGCAGGATGGATGAATGGGAAAAGATCTTCAGTGTGAGAGGGAAATAAAACAGGTAAGCTGACAGTGAAGCTGTGCAGCAGTAAATAAATCCAGGTCCAGGAGTTGGGATGTTGTCTCATATTCCCAGCCCTGCTATTGACTTGTCTCATTCACTTGCACAGATGCATTGGCTTTCTTGGCTTCAGCTTCTTCACCTGCAAAATACCACCACTCTCTCAGGAATGGGGATTAGCTTTTATTTATTTCAAACTTTCTGGCTTTGTAGCAAATTTGTTCTGGCTTTCTGCAGCCTGCCACATATCTGACTGACAGCAGTAAACAATCCTGACCTGGGAGGCCTCACAAGGTGATGGTGAGACCCCAACAGACAACCCAAGTGTTGCCTTTACTCATGTCCAAAACTGTCCCAACCAGAGCCTAGGCAGAAGCCAGGAATAGCCATTCCTCTGCTTAATTTCCCTGACAGCCCAGATGCGATAGCTGTTCTCACTCACACTGATAAAGTTGCGCCCCAGCAAGGAGGACATGGCCATTTTCCTTTTAAAGCAGACCTGGTAGAAAGGTGGTCCCATGCCCATCTCTGGGGGAGTCGTGCAGGGAGGTAAGCACACATACGGAATTCACACTGACTTTGCATTTTCCTTCACAGTCCTAAGAGGAGTTCCTGTTTTACCTTAGCCCTTTGGCTTGTTTTAAAGTTACTGAGACTGAACTGGAGTTCACTCTACTGCTCTTGCTCTTGAGATTGCTCAATTCTTGCCAGCTCAGGCTTTGCTTTCTTGTTGCAATGTGCCATAACTTGCAGTCAGCGAACCACCCTTTCCAGAAAGGCTGCTATTTTGAAGGGGCTAGTCACTACATGTTAGGAGGACATATCCATCCAGAGCCAAAAACCAAACACTACTGATTTGCGAAAGTGTTTCAGCATGAACATTAAAAAGATCATAACTGTTAAAAAATGCAAACAGAAATTGCAATGACCCCTTTGCCCCATGCAGGTACTAATCCAAGGCTTTTTATCAGAAATTCACCAGTACAGAAGTTTAAAACCTTTCTTCTTTATTGCTTAAACAGCACAGCTGAGACAGGGGAGAGGGAAGGGAAGCAGCAGTGAAACTTACCCTCTGAGCTGGGGTACCCAAGCAGTTTGCACAAATAGCCCCTGAGCTAAACACTCCTCCTGCAGCAACCTCTGCTTCCCAGACCGGCAGCGTGGTGAATGCAATTGCTGTTGGCCTTTGACATCTTAGGAGGGGCATGAGAATAGCCACTGAAGTCACTTCTTTCTCTCTTGGACTGCAATTTTTTTCACTTGTTTTCAAGCAAGTTGCTGCCCACCCTCCTCTTGAGAGAAGGGTGCATATTGTGTTTCTGTTTATCCTTTGCATGCTTAAAGTCCTTAGGTTGCTTGAAAAGAAGGTTATTGGGGCAGAGAGGTATGGCCCTCTTTTTTTAAAAAAAATTCAATTAAAAATAAAGCACCATTTTTTCTTTTTGGTGGATTGCAATGGCAGGGGAATTCAAACCAAGGTCTTGCAGGCATCTTTTCCATTTTCTCGGCAATGTTTTCTTTTTTTTTTTTTTTTTTTTCATTTTCTTCAGCTTTCACAGATTCTGATGTCAATTTTATCATGCCAAATAAACCCAAGATTCTTGCTACCTGGCAAGAATCTAAGGTCTAAAAAGTCAGTTGTGCTGGTTTTGTCTAGGAAGAAAACATAGCTGCAGCTCATAAGCTTGCAGTGGCTTGTTCTCCTCTCAGACACCCAGAACATCATTCCACATTTGTTGCATGATCTCCATTAAAAGGATTCCTTTCAGAGAGGTGCATACTATGGTGGGACAATGGAGGGATAAAGGGACTGTGCCTCCTACGCCTTCATAAATGGTCCATATTATCGTTATATAAGGCCTTGAATAGCCAGGCATAAAAGCATAACCTCTGACTAAATACAAGCACTATCACAAATCTTGTAAGCTCAGCTTGTGGGGTTTATGGACTGAGTCAAACCAAGGGGATTAAACTACTGATTTGATCATTAACTCTGGATTCAATGCTGCTATTTATTATGTTAGGCAAATAAACTATTTCCTGTTTAAATGAGTTTTCATGTTCTTTTTCACACCTAGGAATCAAATGAAATATTAAGAAACAGCTTTTGCCCATGGAGGAAAAAAATATATGAAGGGAAACGAGAAAGCCATTTCCCAGTATTTTACTAATAATCATTTCAGGTGTATAAATATAGCAGCTTGCCAAGCCTTTGGCGACCAGAGCAGTGTTTGTGCAATAGCTCAGCTTTATTTCAGCTTTTGCAGAATAGCTCTTAGGAGACTTGAGGAGAAAGATGGTTTGGTGTTTAATGCCTTGACCTGAGACTCGGGAGACTTTTATTCAGAGCTTCCTGCTGCCTACACAGATCACAGTGTATTTCTCTCTCTACTTCTGCTCCTCATATCATTTATAAGCTCTTTGGGGGACAAAATTCAGATACTTGCTTGCTGTTTAGGATGGTGGAGCATGAGTTTGGTGGGGCCTCAAGGTGCCAGTCTGACTGCCCACTAAAGTGAAAAAAACGAAGAAGAAAAAAGAAAGAACAAGTGGCTGCTGGACAGTGAACAACTGGGGTGGTTTTCTTGCTCTTCGAGGTGGATGCTCATGTGTTCCCCGCATGTGGTTGGAGTAGACCGGGAGCTTTGCGCTGCCATGTGCTGGCTAGCAGTGCTCTGAGATGTCTGTCAGGCTGGAGGACATTGCTACTGCCTCATAAACCAAGTCCAGCATTTCTGAGCAATATGTCTTATCTGAAGAAAGAAGATAACAAGTCGGGATTGAAATTCCTCCAGGACTTTGACATCTTGCTTCATGCTGGTGTAGTAGACACTCACAGCAAGGATCAGCACTGCACAAAATGAAAGCCACAGGAGCACAGGCAATCCAGATGATGACCTGTCATCTACTGAACAGTGATGAGGAGAAAAAAGAAAGCAGCATTATTTTAGTGTCATCTTAAACACTTCCCAAATTTGACCCCCTGCTAATGCCTTTGTCCCAGTTTTCTGGGAACAGCAGGGTACACAGGGCTCTAGTTGTGAGTACCTCCATAGGCATCAGTTAAGTGATAGTGAGTCACACCTCCTGATGGAAGGTGGTGAGGATAAAAGATCTCATCTAATGGAGCATTAAAAAAGTTTAATTATATACAATAAGAACAGAATTACCATAGATAATGCGTGATCTCAAGTTTCCCTTCAGCAATTATGTTTTATACCTTTATGTTAAATGTTAAGTTAAATACTAGAAGAATATTAAGCTACTTTGTCTAATTATTTGATGCTCAGAAATGTTCCGTAAAAGAGAGAAGATCTAGATTTCTGTCCTTTTCCCTGGTAACTCAGCTTGTTTGGGGTGCTTGCTAATTACAGTAAGAACCGAAACGTGGCTCCATTAACCAAGAGGAATATTCAGAAGGCTCTGGCAGGTTTAATGTCTTTCTAAGTGCTAGGTGTGCTAATTACACTGTAGCATCCTTTGCACTTGCTCTTAAGCAGGAGGACACAATAAACGTTTTCCTTGCCTTTAAAATATAATTCAAGTATGTTTAAAGTGTGATAGGTCAGGCACAGTACGTATGTGGAAATCAATGGGCTACATTTATCTCGTCAACATCTGTGCCCCAGCCCTTGCACGTGTGTATCCATCCATGGGCCTTGGGGATCCAGTTTGATTCAGATCTGGCTGTTCTGTTTGACTTCATGGCCATTGCACAATCAGTATTATTTTATAAAGCACTTTGAGTATTAAACATGCAGCATAAAGCCAAATTCATGCCTGAATAAAAACCCATAGTGTGCAGCTATTTTCCTGTCATATGCACGCAATCAATAAGGAGATAAAAATGTGGTGTGTATTATTATGGGTAAAGGGCCTACATTAGCTGGAACATATTTAAATTAGTTTCTACTCCAAGCCCTGGAATACATACCAGTCAATTAAACTGTCATACAAATGTAGAGAGAGGAAGGTAAAAGTCATAAAACCGAGCAAAAAACACATAATAATGTATCAAAAAGTGTATGGGGAAAAGGTAAAATGTTAATAGGCAGTCATTTTATTGCTAACCAGAAACCAGATCAATGTCCCATAATAGATCTGAGTGAATTATTTGCAGCAAATAATTTATTCATTTGAATTTAGCCCTTCTTTCTGTTTGCAAATTATCCATGAACAGACTTCAATTTCTATAAATTTGTTTATTTGGCGTTATTCTATGAATGGTTTATATGAAGGTATTTAGCCAGGGAATTACTCACCACTTTCTGCTTTTACAGATCTGTGATTTGGAAGTTGGTATTTCCCTTGTGTGTTGTCCCACACCACATGATACAGTTCTTGCCTGGGTGACCACCTGCCTTTCAAAGCATGGGACCTGACTGATCAGTATACCTGATAACAGTGAAACTTTTCTGTGAAAGCTAAACAGCTTTTCACGTCAGCCTGTCTCTATGAAGGGCTTATAACCTTTTTCAATCTTGTGAAAGTTACTTGCCACGTGAAATTTCTGAGTGATCTCAAATGCAAACTTGGCTTTTCCCTATGTCCTCTCAATTAGGGAGTGTGTTCAGTCCAGGAATAGAAAAAAAATAATGTGAAAGAATAATCTCACCCACAAAATAGTGACGAGCTACAGTCACAACAGCTTCAGTACACTACTACAGTTATGTGCTTAAACATAAATTTTCTCTTTTCTAGATTACAAACAGAACATTAATGTTTCAATTTGTTAGTTAAAATGCTTGTTGGAACAGCACACTCAACCCTAGCCATGTGCCCAGCCTAAGAAAAAGGTACCTCATCTGAGAAAAGCACTGGACCAGGATACAGGAGATTTTAGTTCTGTTCCTGCCTTGGACACACATTTCCACTGTCACCTGAGGGATATTTGGTCATTCCTTTTCCACCTGACCCTTTACTGCCTATAGTAACTTGTTCCTAGCTCAATAACTGCCTAAGCTGATGCTGCAGTTGGCATGAGCGTACAACCCCTCTTCCTGGGCAACAGCAACAGCGAGGGGATATGGGGACACTTACTTGGGAGGCCTTTTGGCCTTCCAAGACTATGGCTCTGTGTGTATATGTATATATATGTATATATGTATATACATATACATACATACATGTATGTATGTACCCCTCTCCCTTTACTACACTGCATACAGCAGGGGTTGGATGTTGACCGGGACCTCTAGAAACAATCACCATCTTAAGAACATCCAGATACACACATGTGCTTGAGGGTCTGTGAGGCTGGCTGGCCTCAAACATCCTTGCAAATAAAAAAGAAAAAACAGATTATTTTTTTTTATTTCTACCCTGCTGCCAGCATATAAATGAATTGTCTGTTCCCCACATATGGAAGTCAGC
>NW_009608919.1:74978-96357 GCF_000690535.1 Cariama cristata
GAAGAACCATTGTTTCACTTGGAGTGCTTTCCCTGCATATCTTAGTGAAAGACCTGTACCTATTCTATTGCCATAAAAGACATTAATTATATTTAAATTAAAAATCACTTCAGGGATTTCATTTTTGTTTCCACTGTTTATCTTAGTAGATATCTTGTTTAGAATACTACACAGACCTCATCAAAACCTTGTGGTTCATATGCTAAAAAGAAAAAGCAACAGCCACTGACAGTACAAAATGCTTTGTATACAGAGGATGTATTTGCACAGTGCATCCCAGCAGCCACAAAGCAAACTCAGGTTAGTGCCATGGATAGCTCACAGTTATAGTGTGACATTTCAACTTACCCACTACGTAGTCACAGCAGGAAATGGCTAGAAAACAGAATGAAAATGTTCTTACACGCCTGGAAAGGCCTCTTTGCAGCAGATGAATAAGAAAGCAACCACCAAGCGGTGACTCTCAAATTGCCTGTCTTATTATAGATGCTGGGCCACCTCTTACACCACTTTTGGCTGTACAGATTTATGTCAGATGAGGATCTACCCACCCCATGCAAACGTGCAGATGTAGGTGCACTTCAGGCAAGTGAGAAAAAATTGTATGGAGGGGATTCAGAGACAGAGATTGCGGCTGTTGCAGGGATGTGAGGAGTCAGATCTTGCAAAAAGACCTCCCTATTCCACATCATTTCTAGAAAAGAAAGAAGATAGACCAGCAGGCTGAGAGAAGAATGGAAATTAAAAAAGCAAAGCCCACTTGCAAATGCAACTTTCACCCAACAATATCCTGGAACTGCCTCTGCTTGGCAGTTGGGGCCCAGACACAGTCCAGGATGAAAAGTTCAGAGAATGCAAAAGTTTCAGTGGTGCCAGCAACCTTCATCTTACTAGCCTCTATGTTAATAATGTTGTGTGGACAAACAGCAAATCATCTAAATCACAGGTTGTTTGCAACACAATATTAATTATGGGTTAGGGCATTTCTCATGTCTTCATGGAAAAGAGGAAGAGTCTTCTCTGTCCTTGCAGCTCCCTGGAGCTCAAGCACGGCTGTGCTGAATTCAGAGCCAGTGGGAGATGAATCTGTTTCACCCAGGCTGGACCAACTGCAGGGTTACCAGTGCTGATGTGGGGGCATGGGCTTTGGCAGGGACCTGAAGGAGGTATTAGTTCTCATCAAAAACCTGCTCTTGAGCAGTCTGATGAGCTTTGAAGTATTTAGGGCTGACTCACTGAGTCTTCCTGGGAGTTCAGTTTTTATGGAGAAGCCCAGGCCATGCCAACAACCTTATCAAGAAACAGCTTTTCCCTCCTGCCTTAGGAGGCAGCACAACCAACACATTGCAAAACCAATGAGATCTGTTTACAGACACATCAGCAGATGCCGAGCCTTGTTTTCAGAAGCTGAGTAGCAGTCCAAACAGGTGGTTGACACAGAAAATTTACCATTCTGTGTTTTTACTGATTGATGTATCAAAACCATACAATTTTAGTTCCCTACCAATAAATACAATTTTTCTTAGTTGGATCAGTTTGTGAAAGTCAGAATGAAACAACAGTTCTTATTTGGTTATGAATTGTATGTAGCGCATGCAGAAGTGGGAATGGGATCCTTGTGCTGGACCTCTCCATAAGATCACTCCCAGTTGACCTAGCAGCGAAATGTTATTTTGACTCATGCGTGAAAGATCAGAGGTTATGTTCACCCTATTATTCCTTGGGTGTCCTCGTTGGCAGAAATGGCTACATCCTAGCTGCTTTTAACCTCAGTGGATCAGCTAGGCTCAGACCTTTACTATTGTATCCCGTGGCATGCATGCTGCTCAGAAACACGAAAGGGCTAGCTCCCTCCCTACCATTACATCCTAGTCAACCTGAATGACGTAAGTGTGTTTAAATTTGGTCTGAGATCCTTTTCTCTGAGTGCAAGCATTGTTCTGGGTTAGCCCTGGGGCTCAGCCAAACTCATGGTCTACAGTGATCCCTGTGGGGGCTGACTCAGGAGTTCACTGCGAGAGCAGCCCTGAAGCTGCTCTAATGTGATGCAGGAGCCTGTGTCCTCCCAGGGCAGGTGGGCAAATGGACCAGATGCCATTCTGCAGAGCACAGAACAAAACTTGTCTGTCCTCTACTCTGTGCTGAGCCCAAAATCACAAAGAACATTATCAGAGGGGCGAGCTGATGTGGGTAGACAAGGTGGATGTTAAAAGCTAGAAGGGTCATGCCAAAAGGTTTAATAGTTTGAGCGTACCATGTTCAATGACTTCTTCTGGCTCACGAAATCGAACCCTTCTCTCTGCTTTCCGCTTTTCCCCCACAGCTTGGTCCACAGGAGGCCTTTTCCTCAGTATTGAAGGAGGATGGCTACTGGCATCTGGCTAAAGAGTTGATCAAAACACAAAACACATGGCCATTCAAACTGGGGTAATGCATCTGGGTGAAGCTTTGAGCTTTTGTGGCTATGTTACTGTGTCCCTCGAAGGACGTGATATGAAACACATCTGTTTTACATTTATAGTCACACCACTGTAATATTTATAGCAAGACAATATGGATATTCCTTCATTGTCATAGATCTTCAGTACTCTAAAGCTGTCTTCTCAGGAAAAAGGTTGGTTAAAGTAACAGACAGCAAAACATGCAAAAAATTTCTCTAAATTGGAGTGAACGGTTACTGAAGGTGACTGCTAAACAGTCTGGGCTAGATGGACATAAATGTGATGTGAAATATATGAACCACATCATTGGGAGCACTTTTCAAATGTTCTTCTGAGCTAAGCAGCTCCATTCTGAATGCAGTGTTGCCATTTCAACAGCTGAGACTATGCAGCAGTCTTGGGTTTGGACACTATCCTGATGGATACGAGAAGGTAATTTGTTTGCACTTTGATATTACAATTATGTTGTTGCTCTGTTTTTTGCTTGGAAGCCATACTCAGTCTTTGATAACAGAATGAGATTGCTGTGGATTCTGCCAAATGACAAGAAACAGAACTGCAATAATACTAATAAGTCCCTCTTCTGCATAGGAATGCTCCCACAGTCAACTCCTCAAAGTGAATCCAAAGCATCTCAATTCCGAGACACGTACTGTCCTCTGGAAGTGGAGAGCAGATGGCACATTTTCTACTTTTCAAAGATCTAAGTGGGTGGCATTATTATGACATTGTATTTTTACTTTAGGATCGAAGTAATCGTCTCTGCCCATTTCTCCCCCTTCCCTCTGTTCCTCTGCCAGGTAAAGGGTATTATTTCTCACACGGTTTGTTTGCTCCTTCTGGTCACTGTCCCTGCTCCTTTTTTTCCCCTTGTCTGTCATTTCCCCACTGAATTATTGCATGCTCCTTCCTCCTTGTTTTTTTTCCTGCTTTAATCTTTCTACTCCTCAACGCCTGTTACTTTTTTAGACTCAAATACCCTTGCCCTACACTTTTTCCCTTTGGACGCTTTCCCCTCACTCACCATTTCACACACCCACTCCTTGGGCTGAAGAAGCAGGATTGAGCCCATTAACTACAGTCTGGGGTTGTCAGACACCAGACTACAGAAGATAAGTAGGTTTCCCTACACATCACACTCTGGATAATCTCAGAAAGGCACATAACATAGCCAGCAGGAACTGCCATGGAGTGAGGAATGTCTTCAGCTTTGATAACTTCTCCTGAAGGATTTATAAGCCAGATTTCATCTTAATTTATCACTGATAAGGATGCTTTCTCTGATCTTGGGGTCATACAAGCATCCATACCACCTCTGTCTTATGACCAAGGAGAGTGTGTTGGAGCTCTGTGTTTTTTATTCAGCAGCTCAGAAGCTGGAAGACCTGTCCAGGGTATGGGAAACCTGGATTCAACTTCTTTCTAAGTCTGAAGGAATATGAACCCACATCTCTTATATGCATGCCCTCATCATCAGGGCTATGGTGCACACATGGGAGCAGGGAATCTCAGTCTCTGCCACTGAAACCATCTTGTTTGGCCTCGAGTAATTAAATATTCATTGAGCTAAAGAAAGAACAAACGAAAGAATGACTTTACAGCCTGGTATTTAGGTGCTCCCTTGGGGGTGGGAGAAGTCTGCACCTATCCTTGCTCCAATGAATACTTAATATGAAATACTTAAATATTCATTGGAACAGTCACTGGGTACAGAGTCTCTCATCTACCAGGTGAGTACCCTAATCACTCTGCTGTAGCCACACACACACACACACACACACTTTCTGGCATAATGAATATTTAATTATTCTGTGTAAAATAAAACAGGTTTAGGGAGGCACAGCCCAGCTCAGACTAGCAGTGGTTATAGCTTTAGCTAGGAGGGCTCGTTCTATGGCACAACCAAAGAAACTGAACCATATTTGAAGAGATTTATAACTCCAAGTGCGGCTTTTGTCCATATGAGCTTTTCCAAATATGTAACAGCAACATCACACCAGAAAAGAAAAACATTAAACGACTAGCTGGTTGGATAACACCTAGCCAAGGAAGATCTTAAAAAGGAAGTGGTATTTACAATATTTACTAGACTTTACTGACTTCTGGAAATCAAAGCTACACAGTGTCAGAAGAAATGGTGCATTCTCCCCTCAGACAGAAACCTGGTGTTAACATCCTGTGACAAGAGCTGGAAATTTACCAAAGTGCTAGTTGGGGAGTTATATGCCCTTAATATCTACCCATTTGTGAAAAGCTCCGGGCATTGGACACAAGAACTCTATCACCCGTCAAGAGATTACTTACCAGCAGCTCCTCCACACTAGGATGAGAGGGTGGGGCTGGACATATTTGGGACATGTACTCTGGATGACAACATGAAGCCTCCCACACAAAGCTTCGATTGGAAAGTCACTTGCTGAAGAAAATGAGAAGGACCAGGGGAAAGTGTCTGGAGATCCCTGTGCCGCGAGGACTGAGCAGGCAGTGTCACTGAGCAGATGGGAGCAGCAGCAAATGACAGAGGAGGGGAAAGAAGAGCTTCCGCCCTTCATACCAGTGTTGGCTTGGGAAGGATGACGTTATTTGAAATGTACTCGGTAGCCAAAAATAGCACATAGTGATAATACTGATTGTGCAGCTGGAAAGCCGGGCTTTCCTGGCAACTGGAAGGGGCCTGAATAGAGCAAATCGCAGAAAAACACCTACATATTTATATGCATATACATGAAGTTGAGGCTGTTCTTTTTATAATGATTGCTGCATTTCCATGATCATGTCGATCTCCTTTCCAGAAACCATTCCCAATCTCAAAAACCTTTCAAGTGGGATTGCTTTTAATCCTTCTCCCATTCAAAATATGTGGGTAAAGCCATCAGGAAATGATGTAGATGTAGTGGGATCACATATATCTCCCTCCAGTACGGTTACGACCTCACTTTATATGTTTTACAAATTAGATCCATTATTATAGTAATAAAGTGGGATTTTAACGTTAGACATTTCTACAGATATTATAATAAGATTATTGATAGGAAGAGAGGTGATTTACTGTTCAAGAGGCTTTAACAGCCCCTTGTCAAATGCTGAAGGCTGGTCATCATCAAATACACAATTTCCAGTCAGAAATACCTGCCATGACTGCTGAAATGTAGTGGTTTACTGTCTCTACAAGCACAGGCTTCACCTTTTTTTGTTGTTCTTTTCTTGAAGCTATTTTTCTGCTGTGACGTGTCTAAAATACTCCAGTTTTGTGTTATTTTTCACGTGGTTGGATGAATTCTCCCGTGGCATGCTCAGACTGGCCCTCGTTTTGCACCTACCTGGTGGAGGGAGGGTTGCAAGATGCTTACGTTGGCACTAGGAACCAGAGGGCACAGCAGCTCTGTAGGTTTCACTGTTTTGAACTTCCTTTCAGGGGTTTGGGGAGTGGGCGAGTAGGTGGGAAGCGTTGGGATCCTTTCCTAGAGAAAACTGGGCCAGCATAGCAGGGGGTGCATCTGTGGCTGATGTGGGGTCAGCAGCCCCATTGAGCCTTGCTGCCCTCCTGCAGCTCAGCCTCTGCGCGGGTCTGCAGTGCTTGCAGGAGCTGCTGCCCTCAAGCCCTTCCTTTTCCAGCAGTGAAAGCAGTGTCAGCATGGAGAAGAACAGATTTTCCTGGCCTGGGGCTCTTTGTTGAATGCACCATATCTAAAAACCATCTGGAGAGGGTCACCTTACCTTCTCTTTCCTGTACATTGGGGTGATGGAGGGCTTTTCCTCATGCTGCAACCGGCTCACAGCTGCAGGGCTTGTGAAACGCTCTCAAAATCCCCTCTCTGGTGTGTCCTGCAAGTGTTTCACAGCAGTTATTTTGGGATATCTAAGCCCAGGTTTTGGTCGGGAAAAGTCATCCTTCAAAATTTTGTTCATAGTAGATCCTAGACAGAAAGGTGACAAAGCCTTGCAAACTGTTGTTCCTAGCTTCTCCTCTGGTTCCTCCTTCCTCCTACTGTGATAATCACTTATTATTGATTCATATAAGAAAGAATTTACCTGCCTACTTTGGCCAGCAAAACTGATGGAGGTGGGAAGAAGGAAGTCAAACTCTAGTCTTCATCTAGCTTTGACTTTCCCCATGTGAATTGTCTCATTTATTTTTATTAGTGTCATCCAACAAGGCACATAAGCAGGTCGTGTGCAGCCTCTTATTCCTGCAGAGAGTGGCAGTGAGCTCGTGAGCTTTTAGATCTGAATGAAAAACTTTGTTCCCCCCTTTTTCACTGAATCTGCTTTTATTGAAAGAAAGGTCTCATGCTTTTCTAAACAGTTGGTCAGAAACTTTTTTGTATTTTCTTTAAGAAAACCCTGCAGAAAAGTCAAGGGAGTTTGTTTTTTTTCAAGAAATGGACATATAGAGACAATATTTATCATTTTTGATGCCAGAAACCATTTCTTTTCAGTTCTAAATTCCCCTTAAATGTAAACAATTTTTCTGTTCATTTGATTGAAAAGTAATTGGACAGTTTATAAATGTTTTCATGAAAGATTGCTATCCAAATGTCAGGAATGATCATTTCATAGTGCCATTCTCACTTTTATCCCACAATGTGTTAATTATATTGATAGTAATGGTTGTATGCTTGAATAATTAGTAGTTACCTGGACACTCAAGTTCCAGTGGATAAAGATGTCAGGAGTTCAAATCTCATAACAGGGACAGATCCATTCCTACTAAGAGCTTTTGATTGCAGTTTAACAACCTAAAATTGGATATACATTAGGAATAAAACACAGTTTAATGCATGAAGTGAAAGAGTCTAGGAAAATAACTTCACTAGCCTCTGACATCACTGGTAATAAATAATAATTACAATAGCGGGATAATTTCTGGTTTGGAAGCTGGAAGAATTTCCTTTAACATTGCCCTTCTTTTTAAAGTAATTTTTCATCTAAGCTTTGATCTCATTTCATGCAATGTATGTCAGAAGCAAAGCTGGACAAAGAATTCATAAATGAATTAGTTAGCTGATGAGTGTCACCTCTATTTCTTTCAGCTAATTGTTCACAAATAGATAGTGACTTTTGTGAACGTATTCATTATTCAGATTTATTCAGTGGATAATTGCTGGGAGTAATTCTTTGTCTGTCGATTGCTTGGAAGCATTTTGCTGTGAACATTTAATAGTAAAAATCTATCCAGGCTTTCACTACAAGACAAACTGAAAAAAAAATCTGTGACTACTGATGGAGTCCTTAAACACGAACAATATATTGCAGTCTTAATGAGCAACGCCAGCATTTTCAGAAAGAACTCCACTACTTCCTATGGTACTTAAGAGAGAATGCAAAGACATCTCAACTATCTGTGTAGTGCTTTGAATGGTGCACATTGTATATGCAAATAAGTTTTTACAAGAAAAGGGTTGCTTAAGTGTTTGCTCAGCAGAAGAACAAAACAAGCCAGAACAAAACATGATTGACTTCCCAGTGAATAAAAATGAACAGTCCACACAAAGAAGCTAACTGCACAGCTGGTATTTTCCTGCAATACCCCAATGGAAGATGTCTAGGAAATAAACATAAGATGATAAAACAATTTTACACTCAGAGGATAGCTATGTAACCGTATGAACTCTTTTTCCATTTCCTTCTGTGGGAATAAATATTTTAGACAAGCAAAGTACTTTGTAAATGATGCCTTTGTGGGGATTCATCTGGCCTGGTTCAATTATTTTGAAACCTAGCAATTTTCTCCTATCATTGAATCTGGTTTTATTGCAAATAGGGTCATAGAAATAGTCACTCATTGCGGTAATGGACTTAGTTTATCTTAACTATTAACACTTCCAGTAGGTTTACACACGCATATATATTCAATATTTATGGATATGCACAGTGCGTATATATTAATAATGAAGTAACTTTATCTCCAACAATCTGAAAACAAAATCACGTAATCCCATACAGTGCAGGGTGCAGTGGTAACTGGAAGCAGCATATCAGGATAACAGAACAGAAAAGGAATAAATAAATTAGAAGGGAGTCTTCCATATCTTCTTCAACTTCCAGAGTGTCAATTGAGCCTTTGTTCAATATTCCACCTTTCGCGGTTCTGTGTGCTCTTTATTAATAATTCAGAGATGCACCTTTTGGCAGCAAGGTAAGTATTGTGTTTGCCAAGAGTGATTTTCCACCAGTCAGGGAATACATCAGGAAATAAAAGGCAAATTGCCTCACATAGTATAATTAGCTGTGTGCCTTCTTCCTTTTTCTGCCTCTGGAGAAACAGATTTACTGCTGAAAGGTGTGGGACACCCATGAGGTGTACAGCACCGTTTCTGCTCCTCAGACCTTCCAGGGGGGAAAGCACTGTGTAAATCCCAACCTTAAGACAAAAACCAGCCCTTTGGGCTGAACGTTTCCATGTGTATTCCATGAGCAGAAGGGTCACGGTTAATCTCTCGTCTGATGGTCACTCCAAAATGGGGCTTTTTTGTGGAGTTGGGGGTAAGAAAAATCAACAACAAAGAATAATGGAGACAGAGAAATGAATGGGAAGATGGTCTGATAACACTTGCTGTGTGTAGCCAGCTAGGCTGGAAGCAATCAGTTTTCCTTTCTATATATTCGTTAGTTCCTGTGATGCCCAGAGATCTGTGTACCCAGGCGCATTTATCCCCAAGGTAGAGCAGTGTGGTCAGTGCAAAGCGCAACATTGACAGTCCCTCTGGTGCTCCTTGAAGGACCCACAAGGTTATCCTCTCAGTGAGACCTTTGCCCATTAGATATTGCTACTCTGCACTGGCAGTTTTCATGATCACACAGATCTATAAGTGCCCCTTTGATACAGGTAGGCAGACCTGGGGCCATTCATCCAGGAACTGCAGGCCTGGATTGCAACTCTTTGTATAAATTAGATTAGGCATGGTAATAGCACATCCAGCTTTCTGCTCCAGCAGAATTCATTTCTGAAGGCAGAGCCCTGGCTTTATTTGTGGATGTAGCAGGTCCTTCTGAGTGATGATTGCCTTCCTGGAGCTGTGGCACCAGTTTCAAACCCACAGGGTGCAGGGGTTTGTACTGGTTTTGAACTGAGCTCTTTCTAAGGCAAAGACACAAGCACTGAGCAGAAAGTGCAGTAGGGTTTTGCATTATGATGAGAACACCCCTGCTGCAGGGCACAGTGATTTCTGCTCTATTGGGACTGGCTAGAAATTATTTAACTGTGTAGAGGAAGCTGGTCTCCATTCATGCCTGGCGTGAATCCATTGACTTATAAAAGGCATGGATCTGTCTCCGTTTCTTAAAATTGCCTCTCTTATTCGTGCGTCTTTCTGGGTAGATGTTACAAATAACCACAGAGTACTTGTGATGATATATTGTAAACATAGAGACAATTTCTGGCTGCTGAAATGAACTTTCTGAATAATTACAGAATGATTCCACATCCATTTCATAATTAGACTCCTGAGGTTACAGCCAAGCTATTATTTGTGATTCCACATGCATTTTTATTTTGGAAATGTCCCATAAGCCATTAGGTTTATTCCACCTGAGGTTTTCTAATTCATGCTGTTCATCCTGCCACTGGGATCTCAAATGTAAAGCATGTATTGATCGAATAAGAGTTACCAAGTAACCAAATGCTAATATCTGCTGTTGGCTCACTGATTACACATCAGTCAGTCCTGTTGATGTAGGAGATGGACAGGGCTGGAGTGAGTGAGGTCATTCTGAGTCAGCTTTTATCACATGCTCTTTGTATTTTAGGAACAAAAAAGAATGGAACTGGAACCTCTGCTTAGAGCATCCGGGCTGCTGTTGATAGCAGGGCTGCCACCAGCCATGAGACGAATGAGAAGGATGAACCCACTGCCAGCATGAGGATGGCTGAGCTGGCGTAAAACAGAAAGGGAGGCAAAAAAGGCATGAAAAGAAAACCTCTCAGAAACAGCGAAAGCGGAATTATCTTCAGGAGTTCTGCTTTAGCAGTAACCACTTTGTACTCTCTGTTGTATTGATTGGGGCTTTCTGTAACAAATTTCCCATTTTCCCAGGTGAGTTTTGGCCTGAGGAGAATTAGGATGACTGCATGGTATAGCCTAAAAAGGGGATTAATGGTCTTGTCTAAATCCCAGATATCAAAAGGCTCCTGTTGACTTCTGCAAGCCACTGTCTGTCCTTAATGGATTTTAGAAACCTGGTAGCCATTAATGTCAAACTGGTCCTGAGAAGAGCAGCAAGGGGGACTGGCAGCAATGGGAAGGGAAGAGACCAAGGGAATCGTAAAGCATCTAGATGCAGGCATTGCTACATGAGATGATTTGAAGGCACTGATGTAAATGCTCTTGAGCTCTATTTGTAGTGTCACCTTGGAAGGGGATTAGATTAGATTAATGACATGAAAGAAGAACAGAAAAATGGAGAAAAGAGCAGATCAAAGCATAAGAAAAGACCAAATGAGTAAAATTTGCATGAATTGGAAAGAATTTGGATGATGATATTGGATGATGAAGAATATAAAAAGCAAGTGGCTAATCCCTCTGCCATTGGCAGCCACTATACATTAATGTTAAGTCTACTAATGCCAATATTTGTTCTGGATTTAATTTCTTGTAATTAGTATGTAAGTCTCTCTCCTCCACCTCTCCAAGCCCTGGAGGCTGGTGTTTTCAGAGTAAAACAAGTAGGTTTAACAAAGAGTAATTGGTACAATTTTCAAAAGTGGCCAAGTGCTTCTGGAGCCTATATTCAATCGCATCTCAATTTAGGCTGAGGCGAGGAAACTAAGCAAGGGAAAATTCAGGCAGCACATCAAAGAACGCTTGTGGACATCAGGATATACAGATAACTCAGGTTGAAAGCCAGTTATGTTTTACACAGGCAAGCTGAAGATTTAAATTGTATTTTCATTCCAAAGCAGAGCATTCTTTGGCATGCCTGCAGAAGTGTCGGAGGGTCCTGCTCACACCAAGACAATTTGTGTCTTACAATGGGGTAGCTGAAAGCAGGATGGGCTTTTACTGGAGAGTGTGGAACCGGGGTCCAGCTCTGATCCCTGGCAGGTTTGGGTCAGATTCTTAAAATGCAAAACCCTGAGGAGGCAGCTTGTTGCTAGCTGCCTTGTAACAGTTACAGCCCTCTCTCTTTTTTCCCGTTTCTCTCTCCATTCTTATCAGAACTTTGATCCGGGACCAGGAAACCTCTCAGCTTAAATTACTGTGTTGGTCAGAACCATCTCTGCTTCAACAAATGTGCTTTTTCTCATGTGAAGTGTTTTCATCAGTACATTTTTCATCATCTCAAATGTATGAGCCTTTCAATCAGTCTCCTCAATGAAACAACGGAAATTACATTGCCTTCTCTTTTAAAGCTAGACAAATGCAAAGGCAAGGAATAAGCTTCACAGGACAGCTATGGAGATGGTAAATTAATAGCGTCTGAAGGGAGGAGAATTGAAACTGAGCTCTTGGTCTATCATATGATTCTGGCTACGTCGCTGTTCCTTGACAGAGGCAAAACTTCTGGGTACAGACAGCTGGTTCAGTGTCTTGCATTTTGTCTTTCACGCATTATACCCACTCTAGCAAGTATTTCTGGGAGAAGCGTTAAGACTGGAATGCCCTTATGATCTGTACCTAGTGTTAGCATTTCTCCCTGTGTATTGGAGAGCTGGAAAAGATTAGACCCCTTTTGGAGCATACTGGGCCAAAAGGCTCTTTCCAGCTCAAAGTGAAGATGATGGAAAGGCAATGCCACCACTCTCCTTCCCAGAAGAAGACTTCTCCTGCTTCTGTGACTCCCCTGAGGCTGTAGAATTGAAACACCTTTTCCTGATACTCCTGGTTTTGGCAAGTTTTGTCACCTTCTGCATGGATAGTGCCTAAACTGGGTAATAGTGTCAACTTTTTGATGGACATATTTGACAGTCCAAATCAAAAAGTTATTAGCAAGGGAAGCTGTAAGACTTCTTTACAGAAAAGTTGCCTTCTGTTTGACTGACATATTTTCTTTACAAGTCTTTTTTTGTGCAACATTTCTAAAAGAAAGTAAAAGAACACCTGGTTGTTCCCCAGTCCACAGTCATGGACGTCACTGACTCCAGTGAAGAGTTCTGCGTATAGAACTCAGGCAAGATTTCACCTCTGCTACTCACATCTATGGGACTGATAGATCTCTATTAAGTAAGCAAAACTTATCCCTACTTACACCCCTGAAAGAATATTGAAATGAAAGGAAATTTGTTAGCGTATGTGTAATGGCATTTGCTCTTTGGTTAAAGGAAATTATAAAAAACACAAAGACTGGGATAAAGTACTGTTGATCCCAAAACAGAGATATCAAGTTTATTGTCTGACCAGAGCAATAATTTCTATTCTCCACTGGTTAAAGTAAACATTATTGTGAGGGGCACAATCTGACTGTAAGGTTGGCACTCTGCTCTCTTGAGCTATGGCTGTACTGGCTTCTGCCAAAAGGCCATGTAATTTCATCTGTCACATTCCTACTGCCTGATCTGCTATCACTAGCTTATTACAACTGGTGAATTTCCAGCATTTTGACACTCCCAATGCACTGACATACAGCGTAATCTTCTGAATAATATACTCTGCTTGCAATATGCGAGTGAAGAAAGTATCTGTCTGCTTCACACTTCCTTCTCATTAAATGAATTTTCCTCACATCTACCCATCTCTGCACAATGACACCTGGTTCCCGTTTCTAAGCCCGGTAGCCGGCCTATTCCTCACCTGCTCCTCCAGCCTGGGTTCCTTTGGGCTATGCTGGGTGACTTTACCTGGCATTTGTCACGGTGGTAGCAAACGCTGCAGACCTGGCCGTAACCTGCTACCAGAGAGCGAGATCCAGGTGTTGGGTGCCTCTTCTCTTTCAGATAGGTGGGTGTGTCGAGAAAGACATGCTTTCTTGAAGCCTGCAAGTTTTCCTTGGATCTCCCTCGGCTAGAGCATGTACAAAAAGTACATCTGAGACTAGAAGAGGAGAGGATTTTCTCAAACTGACCCACAGGAAGGTGGCTCCTGGAGCCACTACTCTGTCATGTCTTTCAGGAGAATCTGGTGGGAACCAGCATCGGTATTGGAGAAGGAGACCAGGTAAGTGCCAGGCTAATCAAGGCTGGTGGGTTTGCATGGCCATGATACACTATCCCATGGCTATTTTAGAAAGGACACTTTCAGCTCCTTTGCCTTTACCAAACAGAAATCAAACACCTATCAAGCAGCAAAATGGCACTGCTTTCTTTTTTCTGGGGATGTGCAACATAAATAAGCAACATAGAGGAGAAAAAAGAAAGGGAATTTGGAGAATTTGGAGTAGGTTGCACTTGTAGTTGTCACCTTTACTTGCCAGTTCAGAGTTGGATTTTGGGGCAGCGTGTAGTGGTGGAAATGGGCTGGCCCTAAAGAGGAGAAGCTAGCACTCCGTTATGCCAAGCAGCTCTCAGTCCTTTGAGCCATCTGCTTCCATGGGAGCATTTTTTACAAAACCAAGGCTGGAGATGTCTTGGGGATGAATTCCTCCAAATCTTGGCTCTGCCCAACAGTCCATGCAGTAGTAATTCTGGCCCTAGGCAGGTGCAACCAAACCCCTTCTATCTGAAGTCTTTGTTTTATTTGCTGCCCCAAAAGTAAAGTAGCTGGACCAGGATGCATATATAGAACTTCGTAAATTCAGATACTTGTCAAAATCTTTTATCGCAAAACATTCCTGTCTGAATAATGACCCATTCACTCTAGGCGCTTTATATGAGCAAAATGGAGGTTAATTCCTGGGTTTGAGAATGGCGTTAGGAAGGGAACATAGAGCTTTCCTGATCCACACAACGTTAAGAAGGTCAGATCTCCTTTCTGGAGGTTAAATGAGTTATTTGGGAACTGAAATATTGTCTATCTTGTTTTCAACATTAATGGCAAAACAGGCTCTAGAGGAACACATTGTCATATTGCTTTTATACTGATTCAATTCTAAAAAGTCTGCTAAGTGATTTTATTGCAGCTCCTAATAAGGGTTATTATTGATCATAAATAATATGCTCATTTTCATAAGTCTTATTTAAGACCAGGGCTGTATAAGAGCTACAGATACTGGTAAAGAGACTGTTTCTGCCCTGAAGTCTGTATAAACCGAAGGAGCAATGATGGTTTACACTGGACTGAAGGTTTGGCCCACAGTTTCTAGAAAGTCTGAATATACAACACACAGGAAAAGAAGCCAAGAAGTCACAGCTTGACAGAGGTAGGTTAAGTAGTTTTATGATAGAGTCTCTCTCCTCACTGGCCTATGCAGGCAAGAACACAAAACCTTTTTTAGACATACCTGTTGGTCATGATGAAAAACGTAGGCAGCATCTCATACTGACATGCCTAGCTTGAGAGGCCTCTCAGAAAAATCCTTCACCAGAACAGCAGCTGTCTCCTTCCTCTGAGCAAATTCCTTTAAAGCTGTCAAAGATGCTGTAATCAGACTAGGTCATCAAAACCGGCCCTCCTGAGGACGGGAAATAAGATCCAGAGATGAGCATTCAGCTACATGGGCAAAGTCTAAAACACTAAAGTTTCCATTGAAATTAAATGAAGGGACTGTAATTGCTGTGAAAGAAAAGCAAACCAATCATTGGGAGAGCCCGCAAGCTTTCAAACTACCTCCTGAAATGATGCCGGCTGTAAAGCAGGGATCTATGTACTGCATAACAGAATCTGATAACAGGGCAAAGCTTTTACCGGGAAACCAACTTAGATTACTGAAGCATTTGCCTGTGTGGTTCTTGGAGCTAAGACAAATTTTAATCAAGATTTCACCACACAGTTGAGTAGTTTTACTACCAGGTTAAATAAAAAAGGTTAATAAAGTAATAAAAATGGATTCTTCGTCTTCTTGATTTCAAAACATGAAGCTGTGGTCAATATGTTTAATAATTTGTAAATAGAGTGGAACAAAGCACAATAGCCATGGTGACCACTGAGGGGATTGCTGTGCACTTCCACCCTCTTTTGTACTTGTGCTTGCATCAGCAGTTTTGCTGTTTGCGTAAATCGTTTGACAGTAAGGAAGAGAAAATGGACTGAGTTCCTCTCTAGTTTAATGTTTACTGCTGTTACTGGAGCTACATCTGGGATAAATTTGGCCTGAGTTGGACTAAACTCAGTCTTCGATAAAATTAAAGGGTATCAGTGTATTTGACTTTAGCTGTATTTACGGTACAATGTTTACAGTGTCTCTGATTTTGAGTGATTGATCTCTGCTTGTGGAATAGTATTAGAGTAATAGACCAAAGTGTGTCCTTAAGGCTTCTCCAGTGCTTTGGCATTACATCAGATACTGTTTTCCAGCTCTTTGCTTTTGCTCGAATTTAAAAAAACGAAGAAACGTTCAGAGTGCATGGTGAGAATATTTGCATAACTACAGAAAAAAATGAGGAATAAATACCCTCTCTCCTAGGTGGTAATAGCTGGGGAAAATCACTGTTGGATCCGACACTTGATCCGCTGATGGTCTAGGCAGCCCTTTGGTACCGCTGGGCTTACAGCTGCCTGGGAGGAGCAGGCAGTGCCCCAACCACTGCGGTGGGTGCGGGTGAGGGAGGAGAAAGCATGCCAGGCTGCCTAAACTGAAAACAGTAGCCAATATTTAAGGGGAGGAATCTCTGGGGGAAAAAAAGAATGAAAATGAAGGTGATATACCGCACTGAGCTTCTGAAAAAAGGTAGTTGGAGGAGAGGTTGCTGAAGCAGAGGAGAGGTGGGGATGTGTCATGGGGGCATGGGGCTCTCTAAAGCACTTAGGGAGACCCCAGGGCAGTAAGGAATGGGGAAAGCTGGTGCAGGCAAGGAGTGGGCAGCAGCCCCAGGAGGTGGATCATTAGTGATATTGAGGAATTCATTTCCCATTTCTGATTACTTTGTTCATGAAACTCTTCAAGAGTGTTTCACCCCAGCTGGTTCTGTGCTACTTTTCCCACCTGTCACAAGGGGAAACTGAAGCACCAGGTTGCAAAGTGACTCACCCAAGGCCACTCAGCAAGCCAGCAGCAGAGCTGAATGCTGGGGTCAACTGATTGCTCATGCCACCTCCTACAATATCCCCTGCTACCAGGGGCAAATGACTGCTCTGAGATGCTTCAGCTAAAGGCTTCTGCAGGCTGTGAAGCTCACAACTACCCAGGGAGAACATACCAAGAATAATCAGGGCATAAAAACTGTGGGAAATGCTGCTATAAGTCCTGTAATACTGAAAAGCAGCCCTGTGAAAGTTTTGCAGTGAGGCAGAGCAGAGTATGAAACAGGTAGCAGAGAGGAATATCGCAATATATATAAAGCCATGTACTTGCCTGAACCCTCTCGAAGAGCAACACCCACCAAAGGCACTGTGCTTGAGTGAGCTGCAGGGCTTCCTCAGCTGTTTATCCTGGTGAAGGATATTTAACAGCCTAGTCGACTGGCTGAAACTCAGCTGAAAAACCACAGTGCCAAAAGCACAGGAGACGGAGCCAGTGCAATAAACCCAAGGCTGCCTTGATTTTTTTTCTGTGTCTAATTATATATATATGTTCAGAATTTCTGGGACCCAATTATAACCTTAAAGTTGCTTTTCCTTCCTCAAAGGCTTTGTCCTTGAATTAAGCAACCAAGAACAAAACAAGTGTTTTTACTCTGCAGATCCCATGCCACATTATTTCTGTATCAAATCTGGCAGCTTCCAGCCTTACCAACACTATAATTAGAGCATCTCGCAGCCATCGAAATAGCACTGACCCTCACCACAGCGCTGACCTGCCTGCTTTGCAGCTCTCACCCGTCACACACAGCAGCTCCTCGCCCATGTGAAGCAAGTACATGGAGGATATGGGGGTTTTGCATTTTGGCTGTGCCCAGCCCACAGTCTGGGTCCACACATCACCCCAGTTCCTGCACAGCCTGCCCTGAGTTATTGGAGGCTGGTTGTCCTCCAGTTTGCTCCTGGAATGGGGGAGCTGCGTGAAATTGGGAGCTGAAGGAAGGAGATGCTTTAATTTGACATCCCTTCACCCAGGCTGCTTCTTGAATTGATGCATGAAACTCAGCTCTTCTGTAAACATTTCATTTGGGTTTGATACATATGAACATGCAGGCAGGCTGTAGCTGACTGTACAGACTGCTGATTCAGGGAGAGTTGAGACCCCAGGATAAATTGACACAGCCTTCCTTCAATCTGTGCTGTTTTTCTGGGCTTCCAGCTCCAGAAACCCTTCACTGAGTGCTGGGGAGCCCCTGTCACCTCCTGGACTCACTGCAAAGGCTGAGATGAGAGGAAGGAACAGAGAGTTTCCTTGCCAAGCAAGGATTGCTGTGTTGTCAGCTGATGGGCTAAATTTGCCCTTGATCTGCTTTGAATAGCTAGATGGATCCAAAATGCTGTCAGTATTTTGCTGAGTTTCATTTAAAGGAATTTATCCTCCTTAGTAAATGGGGTGAATAATCATCCAGGAGGGGTGTAGGTAGTCACAGAGAGCAGTTATCCCATCCTAAGAGCTCTAAAACAGATGAGTTAATAGCCTCCTGACAGGCTTTCTCCAGGGAGCCATGGTGGCTGTTTTAGATCAGATATCTGAGTTTTATGTGGTTGAGAAGACACATGGACTGGGTCTGCCTTTGAGTGGGACCAGGTTAGCGTAAGGAGCCAGTGTCTGTGGTTTCATTGCTGGGTGCACATCGGATTTGGCTACCTTGTGAACTACAGGCTGTGGGCTTTAAGTGCTCTGCAACTTGTGGACCAGAACTTCTGTTTTGTTCCCTGCCATCCTTATCATACAGTGGTTATCCTACTGCAAATTCAGCATCCCCTCCTTTCCTCTCCTGCTCTTTTCCATGCTCACCAGTCTAAACTGGAAAAGCTGCAAAAGGTCCAGCTTCATTTCAGCTCCTCTTCATGTCAGCCAACTGGTAAAAGTCAACAGTAAATCCACGCTCATCTGGATGGATTAAAAGCATGGACGCTTTCACCCTGTGTAGGATTTCCCCCACCCCAGAAAAGCGTTTCTCTCCCTAACTGCAATGTCAGGATTCAGCTGCTCTGACATTTGTTGTCCTGCAGATACCCCTACCTTGATACATCACCCCAGGCTCCCACTACAGCCAAAGGAGACAAACAAGCGCTTTTAGGGGCAATTCATCCACCCTCATTTAAATGGCAACATCATCAGCACAATGAGTCTTACCCTGTAGGTGCCTGTTCCTTTCCTCATAGCATGAAGGACCAGTTCTGATGCAGATGTCTCCACCCAGGCAGCTGGATCACACCCATCCTATGCTTAGGCAGAGAATTTTTTTTTTTTCCTGAAGGCCAGAATGACATTTTAATACTTATTGCCGGGAGACATGGGAGGGGGAGATCTCTTCAGGGTGACCTTGCACTGAATGCGAGTTCTCTATAGTGAGTTTGTTAGTCTGCAAGGGGAAAGGCAAGGGGATTCAGCAAAGTGCAAGTTAACCCCCGTATTGAAGTCCTGGTGCAGAACTACCCAGTTAAGGTGCATGTGACCTGCATTGGCTTCTGTTTACAACTCTTTCTCTCTCCTTAACTATGTTTCAGAGCGTTCATTTTAAATGTAAACCAAGTCTCCTTCCCCTCTTCTGAAGTCTCTCTTTGTTTATCAGAACATAACTTACATTTTCTTTTACTTTTATGGGAGGTTTGCGTTTCGAAGTATGTCAGCAGTGTACAGAACAGACATCTGAGTGGGTGAAGTGGAATTTTGATTTATTGGAGGAGAGTGCATTATCAGTAATTCAAGAGACTAAATCTGCCATGGAGAGGACTTCTTTTGTTTCCATCATCAAGTCAGACAGTATATTCTGTCAAACATCCCAAGAGAAGCTTTTGCTTCAGGCACCAGAGGTAATAACTCTGCTCAGAAATTCACTGTATGCTGAAGTCTTCATCTTACAAAGCCTTCAACTCTTGTTCAAATGCAGGACACAAGTGAAAGAGAATAAAAATGGGAATTAACCCTTAGTCTTACTAACCCTCCGATATCCCTGTTTTTTCAGCCCAGGCTGTGAGGTTCTTCATCTGAACTTTTTCTCCTGGTATGATCCCATGGCTGAGGGTGATGTTGCAGGATGAAATTTTCAGATTTGGATGCAGTGTCACAGCATCGCAAACAACAGCTGACAGTGTCCTGTCACTACTATGATTGCTTCATCACCTCAGAATAACTATAATGCTTGTTATTAAAAGAGTGAAGGATCCTCCTTCTTGCCTTTATCCCCGTGCCTGGTGGATTATGCGATGGAGAGGTGACCTCTCGCTCTTGGGCACCCTAGCATTGCTCCTGGCCCATAGGCTCAGCACAGTGCTCATTGCCCTTGCACAGGGGGAGACCATGATCAGATCCCCCTCCCTAATGTCTCTGCTTCATTGACACCACTGCTACCTACAACACTAACACCATGCAGGCCACTTGTTGCTGGTTTAGATATGCTCAGCTCTGGTGGCGTTTGTGGAGAGCCAGCAGGCCACCTCTGCAGTGCATCTGTTCCTTCACTGGGAACCTTCATTTGCTGAAAATCTCCTTTTTTTATGAAGTCGGTGAGACCGGTAGTGCAGGAAATTACCTCAGATAACAGCATTTTTCAGCATGCAGCCAGTTCTCAACTGTGCTGGTGCCATTGCTGTGACACTAGCTTATGGCAAACCAAGCCATGCCCCAAGGGCAGTTTTTAGCCAGAGCCCTCAATCTGGAGAGGAGCCTGTCTCAAGCTGGAGTGTTATCCCCCTGGCTTCTTCAAACTTCTCTGTAGCCCTTCTCTCTTGGCAGAAGTCTGGTGACCAACTCTTTCAAACTTCACAGGTCAATAGTGACCCACTGTTGGTACGTGTGAATGAAGTTCACAGAAGTAAGTACAGGGCATTCTAGGTGCGAGTCGACTAAAGAAATATACTGTTCAGTGAGTTCCACAAAGCAGAGGGAGACTCACTGAACAGCCAGCTATTTATGAAAAAATACATCTATTCAGAGGGGGAATCACATAAAACAATGAGCTGGCAGTGGCTGGTAATTTAAAATGCAGCAGGCAGACTGTTGATCACATTAGTAACCTACAAGATACATCGCTTAAATAGCACAATCAACCCAACCAGCTCCTTGGGAATTGCTGAACCATTTGTGGTCTGCTTTATTCTTAGAGAAACTTGCTCTTAAGAATCTGTTGTATCTGTTTTCTTTATTTACATAAACTTGATAACTTTAAGTGCCTATGGTTTCCTTTAAACCATATGCTTTTCATTTACAGAAAGCCACATACAGTCAACTCTTAGTATTACTTACTTTGGGCTCCTGGTAGGGTAATAATATTTAACAGTCCAGTACTATGCAATTTGTTTCACTATTTTTGTCATTTCTTTTCATCTCTGATGTACAACAGATTCTTCTCACCACTAAATTTGGAGCTAAATGTATGCATTTCCCGTGTATTGCTTGCCCCTTGTCCTAATCATTTGGCGCTTACAGTGTCCCCTTAATTTTGCAAATATCACCTGTCGTACCACAGACACTGTAGTGATGGGCTGTGTTTATATGGTGGCCTTTTTGCTAACAAAGAGCTATTTGGAAAATGGAGGTTAGATCTTCTGTTTGAAGTAAGAGGTGGACTTCTGAGAAGCCATTCAGTAGATCCTCATCCGGCCTCAGCTACAAATGGAAGTAGCTCTGTTAAATACAACAAAAGATAATAATTTAGGTTAACTTGTCCAAACACGAACTTGAATACAATCATAAAGCAGAACAATCACACAACTGAAAACAGTGTAATGGAAAAGCTAGCTTTCCTTCTTTGTAGTTAAAGAAGGCATTGTCTGTTAGAGGATACTACTAACCTATTCTTAAAGTGGCTCGTGCAATGTTTCCGTTTCTAGTCCAGACTGGAATAAATATGATCTCAGAAAGACTAGGAGGAAAACTGG
>NW_009608920.1:0-3517 GCF_000690535.1 Cariama cristata
CCCTGTCCTTATCTCGACCCACGAGCTTTACGTTACATTTTCTCTGCCCTGTCCGTCTGAGGAGGGGATTGATAGAGCAGCTTTGGTGGGCACCGGGCATCCAGCCAGGGTCAACCCACCACAACTGAGTAAAATACTGTGTTTTCTTTTAAATTAACTCAGAACTGTTCAGAAAATGGGAGAGATGAGGGCAGCTAGTAGGCAGAGGGAACTAACACCAATCAGAAGGGAGTAAGAGTCCTTTCAGACATTCATTTAGACAAACTAAGGGAAGGATGATGAAGGAAAGTGTAACTGATAAAACACTGAGGAATCAAATTAGTGGGAACTAAATAATAACTGAGATCTGACTTTTTTCAACAGCCAGCTTTCCTCTAGCAAAGAAACATGGCCTGGCCTCCAAGACATGACGAAGTAGGTCATCAGGATTTGAGGGATTATGTTTCTGGAGCTCCTGAATCCAAAGTCAGATTTTCCAGGTCTCTGATGCCGTGACGAGGAGTTACTTGACAGAAAGAGCTCTGCAAAACAAAACATTTCAAGGAGAGTGAGGTTATAAGGGACTTGCCTTGCTCAGTTGGGGCTGATGGACATTGCAAAAGACCTTCCCACCCGTTTATTATTAGTGGGACCTCAGTAGTCCTAGCACCGTGTCAAATGCATGGGGAGAGCCTGAAGGTTTTGAAATCTGAGCAGACCAATACGGAGCACGGAGGTGAAGGAAGGGACTTGCCCAGAGTCAGAGTGGCGGTTAGAAGGCAGCTTGGGCAAGGAGCTCAGATCCCCTTGGCGCCACACGTTCCTGTTGTGCCTACAGTTAGGCAGGGCTGTTTAGGGCTTTTACATACCGCGTACCTTTTTGGCCTGGTTACTACAGACTTAAGCTTCAGTGCCATGCTTCCCTCCAGTACCGGAGCGGGAGGTTCTTCCTTTCACTTCTTCTTTCCCCAGCTGCACACAGCCCTGAGGCAAACGGCCAAGAATGGCAAGTTCTTCTTTGTAGCTTCCTCAGCTGAGTTATGCAAGCAATTAAGCGGTTTATGCCCTCTCCTCGTGCCCTCATTTTTTATCTATCTTGTGACTTTATGCAGGGCATCTTTCCATCAAAATTAATGGCCAGCTATATTGATAGCGGTCTCCGGAGCTGCCAACCTGCCCTCCTAGCTCCAACGCTGCATATACTGTGCTGGGGCAGCCTGGCTGTCAGCACCCTCCGGTCCCCAACACAGCTCTCTGCCGGAGTCACAGCTGAGATGCCGATGTTTCTCGGGGAGCCCTTGCTGAGTGCCCAGGCCAAAACCCGGCTGCCCTGGAGGAAACTGTCTCCGCTGACTCGCTCCTTCTCGCTGTTTTGAGCAGCCATTCCACCTGCCAGGCAGGAGCCTGTTGTCGTCAATCAAAGCCATACCCATGAGAAAGGGCAGTACGACATAGTTCGAGGATATTTTAAATGAGAAACTAATTTTTTATCCTTCTTGAGATCAGCCAATCTCTGCCCAGGCACAAAGCATCTCTTTTCTCTTCCCTTTCCCCTGTACTACCCTGGTCCTGGGAGGGTGCTGGTCAGGGCAGAGCCAGGCGCTCAGGATACACAATTCTCCCAACACCCTTGTGAAAAGTAGCAGGGCAGCGGGCAGGGGCACCCATTACCCTGCTGTGAGGGTTCAGGAACCCAGCACAGCACGTGGGAGTCCCTCGGAGGGTGCCTGCCCTCCGTCCTGTGGGGATGCCTTGTGCTCCAGACTCCCGCCGTTACACACAGCTGATTTACAACCCGGTGGCAGAGCACGGTGGCACTGCGGCCACCGGCTGCACGGGGCCATCTCTTCCTCTGGCTCTGCCACTCTCCCTCCCTCTTATTCAGCTCTGTGGGGTTCAGCCCAAAGCACTCCTTCAAGGTGAGGATCACTTCCAAGAAGTCTGGAAGAACGAGCCAGGATTTTTTCAGCATCCCCGATAGATGGGGGCCCTGTATAACCCTCTTGAGAGTTCCTAGTCTTGCCAGAGGGCCAGCAGCTTGGTTACAGGAGATTTTCTGTATGAACTTTACCATCTAATGTTTCTTTCAGAACTGTTTGCTCTCAATAAGAAGCTACAACACATTTACTGTGCCAGAGTGTGCCTCACCCACCAGCTACAGCTCACAGTGCATCGTGCAGTCTTTAGGAAGACTATAGGTGCTAAGGTGCATTGCAAACTGAAGACGGTCAAACCCTCCCGAACTCTGGAATGACTGTATTTGCCTCCCCAAGTCCACCTCTTCCACCTCCCCACTGTTTTTAGCAACATAGTCTGACCAAAGCATTTGGGAGAGAGGTTCAACCAAGCCCTCCAAGGGCAAGATGGGAGAGAAGGCAGATGTACGTTCAGTCCCAGCTCTGACCCTGACTCTGCGTGTGGGTTTGGGCAAGTCATGCACAAGAAGATGTACATGAATTCCTAGGCAGCACTGGCTGGGCCATAGTGCCCAGAGGGAACATTGTGTGGTTCCCGTGGTCCTCGGGGGGTCTGGAGGAGAAGGTTTGCCCATTGTGCCCGTGGAACAGGAGGCACAGACATGCCGCCCACCTTCACTTCCCAGCACAGCTGGTGCAGCTGCACAGGAATCACAGGGTTTACAGCTCTTGGGAGCATCTCAAAGATGTTCCCCACCTGCTCGGACATATCCTGTAAGGTGTAAGTGGGCCTGGAAGGGACTGTGTGGCTGTTGAAATTGCTCTAAGACAGCCAGACATAGGAGGGAGAAGAAGAGGAGCCTGACTGTGCTGCTGAGTGGGCAGCGGACCTGGCAGGGCAGAAGGATTGTGATTTCCAGTCCCTGCTTCCAGGCTTTTTTCTGAGTTTCTCTGTGTATCATTCCTTGTGAGCTCCTGCATTACCAAGGGGGACCTCAGCTGCTCCCAATGTAAAGCCAAATCTTAGGGGCTCACAGAGGGCCTGGGGCAGAAGGAGAAATTGGAGACAGGTCCCCACAGTGCCCACGGAGCTGTCTGAGCAGAGAGAGCATCCTCCTGCCCAGCATCCCCCCCCCTTTCCACCCCAAACCCAGCCACAGAGTAGACCCTCTCATGCCTTGTGACAGCACATGGACAGACCTCTGTTAGTCATTCCCATCGGGATGATCCGTGACACAGCTGGCTGTACTTCGGCTCCCACTCACGTATCCCACTCCTCAGCCTCGGCTCCCACTCACGCATCCCACTCCTCAGCCTGGCACCAGGCCACACGTCTGCATACCCCGGTGTTAAAAATCATAATAATGAAGCAAAGCCTGTGCAGTACAAGGTGTGCTGGGGGGGAGAGGACCGGGCCTGCTGTCACCAGCAGGTGGCATTGCCACTCTCATCGCCCTGGCCAGGGAAATCAAGCAAAACTGCTTCTTTTCTATTACTATTGTTTTTTAATTTTTTTTTTTTTTTTAAGTGCAGGTGAGCCCAGAGCTGCAAAGCGCTTGATGGGTAAATTTTTAAAATAAATTTATAAAACACGATTTTTCTCTGAAAAGTCTGTTCGTGCG
>NW_009608920.1:3743-4107 GCF_000690535.1 Cariama cristata
CTACATTTCACCCTGCCTGAGCAAAACGCTGCCCGGGGAAGACGGGCTGTGCCTCCGAAACCAAAGTCAGTGAGTCAGCAAAATAAGGCTGACGAAGCACTTCCCCGCTAGATGCTGGACATCAAGAACGCAGCATCAATGACTTTGCCTTTATTAGGCAGAATTACTGAAGTGGCTACAAGCGCAAAACGCTGCCCGGGGAAGACGGGCTGTGCCTCCGAAACCAAAGTCAGTGAGTCAGCAAAATAAGGCTGACGAAGCACTTCCCCGCTAGATGCTGGACATCAAGAACGCAGCATCAATGACTTTGCCTTTATTAGGCAGAATTACTGAAGTGGCTACAAGCCAGCAGCCTTAAAATACC
>NW_009608920.1:4121-11208 GCF_000690535.1 Cariama cristata
AAACAGAAAATCCTTACTAAGCTCAGGTGATAAAGATTTCAATTCCTCCTTTCCCACAGCGAGGCAGATTTATCTGGGAGAAGCGTAAGCCAGTATATCCTGTCATCTCCGCTTACATGTTTCTTCCACCACGTCAAAGGGTCAAGTATGTTATGTTTTGCACATACCGTTAATGATTAACTGTTGTCTGTAGAGGAACTAGTTTTTCTCTTGGCTTTAAAAAAAAAAGACCTTGAAAGATGAAATGGAAAACCAGCCTTGGGTTGGCTCCAGTGGGTATTTATGACTATGGCATTGATGGTACAGAAGATTAGAAGGCATTTGGAATCTCAGGTATTTTTTTTTTTCTTGCTGATCTGTTCCCGGTAGGTTTGAAAATGGTTAGAAAAGCATGAGAGAAAAAAAAAACAGGTTTGTGGCCAGGGCACATAATTTCCTGGACTGGTTGCCAACTCTGTGTGACCTTGAACAGGTCACTCGGAGAGGAAAGCGAAGAGGGAGTATCCATCACTTCTGTTCCCAGGCTTTTACAAGTTCAAGCCCAACTCCCAGCAACAGCAAACCCTGAGTCACGGTCATCCCCTGAGCTCGGGGGCCAGGCCCCACAAATACCCCGGGCTTTCCTGAAGGTGGTTGTGTGGGTTCTCCTTACAGTTGATGGAGGGTCTCACCTATTTTGGGATGGGATGAAGTGCTCTCTGGAAGAAACCACTAAAAAGAACACTTAAAAAGAGAGGTTCTCGCCTTGGTTTAGCTGCCTAATTTTCAAATGGCTGAAGACGGCTAGGATGAGTCCTAGGCTTAACCTTCTCAGGACTTTGCCCTTCAATTGGGAATAACTATCCCTTCTGCTGTCTTATCCCTTTGTATGTTAAGATATTCACAGAAAGAGCCAGTTCCTACAGTACAGTATCAGGGACCTTGTTTCCAGCTAGATGCCAGATCAGGGAGGGCCAGCCTGACCCCAGGGAGCTGGGGGAGCTCAGGGATCCCCCAACACGCTTGTCTGCCCACTCATGCACACACATGTAGAGTTCTCCAGACATCTCTTGACCACGTGAAGCCTTTTCCTATGTACCTTTTGGGATCACAAAGGTTTGGCCAGCCCTGCTCCAGGTACTGCACAAATGCAGGAAAAGGTAGCTAAATTGCTGGTAGGAGAGCAGCTACACTGGCTTGTAGGTATGTACCTCAGCTGGATGAGATCAGATAGCTTATCGTTGCCTGTCATCTTGGTGGCAAAGGCTGGGCACCTCGTTCACCGGCAGCCCGTGAGCTTGCTGTGCCGGGGCTGAGGGTGCCTATGTGCACAGCTCTGCCATGGCTGTGGAAACCCTCTCCCAACGGACATCCAAAGGACCGCAGAAATAACCCTCTCCCAAGAGAATCATAGAATGGTTTGGGTTGGAAGGCACTTTTAAGGGTCATCTAGTCCAACCCCCCTGCCACAGGCAGGGACATCTTCAACTCCACCAGGTTGCTCAGAGCCCCGTCCAAGCTGGCCTTGAGTGTTTCCAGGGATGGGACATCTACCACCTCTCTGGGCAAGAGGTCTCACCTCTCCACAGCTCAGCTTTCACATAATAAGTATCCCCTGATTGTAAAGGAAAATAAAATTAGTTACGACCAAATTATTCTTTCAAAGATACCCTCTGGTTGTTGGGGGAGAGATGGAAGCACGAATATAGAGTCACAGATCAGTCAGTTGCTGTGCACAGAGACTGTATTGATGGGCACGTTAAAAATATCCAGATGGCTGTAAGCCAGAAACCATTTTGTGTCTAAAATGGGATTTCATTTCCTTTTCCTTTCTTTTGTTTTCATTCCACTTTTTCTGAAGGACCCTTTCCATGACTCACTACGTCAGCGCTTTACCCTTCAGTTATTGTGGGGCAGGGAGGGGGTTTTATCCGCTAAGGTGCTTACAGCAATGTGTTTAATGGTACGACACGGACAGACTCGCAGGTACGATTCTGACTCGCTGCCGCAGAGCGCGCTGCACCGAGGAGCAGAAAACTCAGCACATCTCCTCTCCCTCCAGCTCTGCAGGGAGCTGCTCTGCCCTGGGCAAGAACAAAGGGTTAAAAATCATATCATCCTAGAAATGGTCAGGTTGGAAAGAGCCTCTAGAGAGTACCTGCTGTGACTTTGCCTCGAAAGCAGGGCCTTCGATCGGATTTTCCAACTCGCTAAGCGCTGTGGTAGCCATCCATCACACCCTTTCCCATTTTCCGATGTGTCTTTTGAACTGGGAGCACCCAAACTGGAGCGGGTCCATGAACTGCCGAAAAGAATGCAAAAATCCCATCTCCCGCTCTGCCAGCTATGCCCTCACCAGCCCAGCCCAGGAGAGGGAAGGCTTGCTTTTGCTGCTGCAGGGGCACGCTGCTGACCCAAATTTGGGAAGCTGTATTTTTGCTGCTCAGAACCGGTTTGGGAGCCTGATTTCAGGGATAGGTACATAGTAATATGCACAGATCCGTTTGGGAGCAAACACGTGCTGAATAATTGATGTATACTGGGTACAGCACTATAGTATAATCTATACTGGATGTAACAAGAGTGTTGCAAAAGAAGCAGAGGAATAGAAAGGCTTTTTGCCCAGGAGCTACTAGTATTTAAAACCATCGTCCAACGAGTTAAACATTTCCTTCAAAGCGACCAGTTGTATTTCAGTATAGAAATACAGTGCATTCCTCAAAATGAATATAATAATCAGAAAGCTTTTACCAAAGGCCTCCAATTAATTTTTGGATATAATTTCACATTGCAAAATTTCAAGATGTGTGCAGCGAGCAGGTAGATCTTCTCTGGCATAATGGTGGTCCTTTGCGAGGCGTGACAGCTAACTCCCTAATCATTCTTCAAAACGTCAGAGCCTGCTGGAAGTAATTGGGCCCGACAGTTCAAGGGCTAATTAACTTTAAACCTTGCATTTTCTCTTGCTTCCTCCACAATTCTAGGTCACCTATTTACTTTCTTTTTACATGATTTTTAATGTTCTGGAGTGTGTCTGTTCATACCTGCTTTTCTGGATATGAAAGTCAAGACTGAAGGTATTAAGTCGGGTGTGTTGCACCTTACGAATCCTCCTGGAGTATCTTGGCTTCACAGGAGAAGAAAGCTGCTGTAGGCAGAGGGCTGGTCCCTGGGGAGCAGCTCGCTGTGGAAGACACTGGTTGCAGCCTCCTGGGGTCTCTTGTTTGCTGGGAGGTATCAGCATTATCCAGGAGCAGGCAGTGTTCCTGAGGTCGGGCATCCTGCGGAGTGGAGCCAGTGTCATTGAGCATCATCGTCGTCCCAGCGAGGCAGCAGGGAACAGTTTTATGGGCCCCATAGCACTGCGGTTTCACTACTCAACTTTATGTGAGCAGCATTATGTGTGCTACAACCTGCTGTCTCGGCAAGCCTCCGCTGGCCTCCTGCATCAGGTCTCCTGGGGCTCGTGTCCCATTTGTCTTTTTCTCTCCGCAGTCTCGTTTGACCCTTGGCTGAAAAAAAGATGAAGGACTTTTGCAGCAGAGGCTCCAAATCCCATCCCCTGCTGCCTATACCCGTGTTGAATGACCTTGTGGCTATTACTAGAAATGCATGAAAAGCCTTTTCTCTGGTTGACAGGCTCAGTCTCTGGTCAGGCATGGATATAGAGCACGTCTTTGTGAGAGTAGCGTGTGCGTAGACTCCTGAGCTGACCCCTGCATCTCTTTGGTTTCCACATGGCCAATTTACAAGGACGAGCGAGGCAAAAAGCTATTTGGAAGGCATTCCCCATAGGTACAGCTCCACCGGGAGCCGCGGGGCTGCCTTCAAGGTCTCCGGCAGCAGGAGCCCGGTGATGGGAGCAGGGTCCTGTGCCAGCCCCTGTGACCTCTGCCAGCACTGAATGGGTCCCCGCTGGGGCACGAGGACGGGGCAACAGCATCCCTTCGCTACCTCCCGCCACTGGTGATGGAAGTTGCAAGTGCCAAATGATTTCACTCTATTTCTGCCTTGGGTATAGCTGTGCTGATTACATTTGCCCTCAGTGTAAAAGAGTATGAACGAATACCTATTAAATTGCAAAGTATTTGGGGGAAGAAAGAATTTCCATCTGCCCGGGTCTGAGCACTACAGAGCTGGAATTCTGGGTGATGGAAGTGAAATCACGGCAGCGGCCATCTCCCATTCAGCCATTAGCTTCAGACACACACGGCTCATACCTGACCAGCAGGATCATCTGTTCTGGAGACGAGGGGCTGGAAAAGCTGTATCTGATTTCCTCGCTCTTTTTTTAAATCCTCATTTCCTCTCAGCTACAGCTTTCTTACAGCCGCCGCATAACCCTCTCCAGACAATATCTAATCTGTCTGTCACAGACGTATCAAGATGTCCCTTGAGTGTGGTACCTAGTGATGACTGACAACTGTCATTAAGTGCCACTCCTCGAACAACAAGGCTCATTTCGTTAACGGGATTGCATAGATTCAGCCTGCAATCTCGGAATGGGAAAAAAAAATGCCATATGTTCACACAGGATTTATATAATGTCTCCTTTTGCGATTGCTGTCATTTGGTAGCCCAACAAAATGAAGAACATATGATGATACTAACCATGTATTTTATATATATTTTTGTTGGTTTGCTTTTAAGTGTTCTGTCAAAGAAAAGAACATTTGATCTTATTCAGGCTGACTACATGTTAGCCAAGTAACTGTAAGTTGTCTGAGCCAACGAAATAGAGGTGAAACACCAGTGGAGAAGAGGTTTCTGAAAAGTTACTATCGTGCGGTAAAGGCAGGGTGGTGGTGGAATGCAAATATAATGAACCAGAGAGCAAATGGCAGCATGAATCCTTTCCATACAGACATCGCAATATTTCCTCTGCAGTTACGGCTTTTTTTGTTCACGCTCTTCTGGGAAGGCCATATGGAAGCACTATTAATTTCAGTTTTTCCTGGTCACCTTCCTATCCTGTGTTGAATGATGCCGTGATGACAACACTTCAACACCACCAACTGAAATCAACTCTGCTATGAATTAAACCACTTATTCAAGTTAGAGAAGTCAGGGGTTCATCAAACACAGGAATCCAATGTCAGAAGTAATAAGCCTTTTGTTCAGGCTAGAAAGGTTCCAGAAGTGTAAGGAAATCACCTCCACCAGCTTCCCTTCCTCAGCGTTGCAAACAAGGCACACAGTGACAGGGCAGGAGCAGGCAATGCTGAAGGAGGGGGAATGACTTTCTTTCCAAGGTTGAAGCTTACATTTATCTGGCAGCCAGGACAGCCTGGAGCCTCCTTTGAGTGGGTAATGGAGCGACCCCACATTGGGGGTTCTCACGCAGCACCTCAGTACGTTGGTGTTTTTCTGCCTTGTGGCTGTATCCTTTGCCTCTGTGCACAAGCTGTACCGCAGGCAAAGAGAAAACGCAAGTGAGGACCGTTTCTCTGTGAAGATGTTGGTATTGGGGCAGGATGCTCCTGCAGTAAAAAAGTAATTTGTTTTTCTTAGTGAGGTCCAGCCCTGACAAAGGCAGGGAGTCACTCCAAAACACATAGGTGCTTCCAGCAGCTGAGATTACTGCCCTAGGAATTTTGTAGGCCTTTAGGATTGTTTTCTTCCTGACTGTGTGAAATACTGCCCACATTAAACCAGCATTCACCGTTGGGTTTAGCTCAATTCTTCTGAAAGCGATTGTTTCTCCCTTCCCTGTCACTGATGTATTGGGAGGAATTAGGGGAAAGATGCGGATACCTGGGCTCCTGGCTGCAAGCGTGAAGCCTGGCACACCAATAAGCCCATCCAGGTACAGATAACCATGCTTTGAGCTGGCTGTCAACAAATCAAACCAACCGGTGGTGTTTTCATACGAGAGAACTCCACACGCTCTGGAAGTAACCAGGGAGGAGAGCAGCTACTTGCAGTCATGCGTCTAGCAAGCATTGTGTCTGCAGGGATCCGTATCTGGGTCCTGCTACTTTTTCTTTCTTCACTCTCCATCAAATCCCTGACTTCTGTTGCACCCACGAGCAGAGCCAGACGATTTTCATTGTGCTTTAAAAGCTGGAGCAGAGCAGCAGCATGCAGCAGTGAGTGGGATCGGTAATATTTACTCTGACCACTGCTGCCTTCTCGTTTTATAGAGCATCCCTGAAGGAGCGTAGGAATGGCAGTGGACCTGCTGCTGCTGTCTCCAGAGAAAGGAATGGGTTTGCAGGTACTTATATTTTGGCAAATGGAAACCCCAGCGTCACCTGTAGTGCTGTGCGCTTGCTTTCTAGTGAGGGGCTCAGGCACTGGGCTTTTTCCTGATGCCAACGCAGATTTGTCCTTTCCCTCTCCTCCTGCACTCCAAGGACAAGCCTGAAGGTAACCAGAGAAGGCTTTCTCCTCTCCAAGCCAGAAGGCATTTGGGGAAGGTGCTAAGTGCCAAAGCCAGCATGTGGCTTCTCTGGCTGTGAAATGTGGAGTTCAATATTGGGGAGAAAATCCTCACGGGTTCCTGCGCCTGTGTCTCATTACAAAATTAAGTGATTACATTTCTGCTTTGTGTGTGTTTAGATTTTTGAAAGGCACAAGCACTTTCTGGTTTCAAAGTGAGAAGCAGTAAATACATTGGTACCAGAAGTGGCTTTTGAGTGTTTCTTATTGTCTTTATTTTCGAGCAGAGGGCTTTAGCTCCCGTATAAGGAGACACTGCCAGCTTTTGCTATATGGGATATGCAAGCTACCCAGGGCTCTGTGCCATTGCCTTTCCCCTGACTTTGCTGTGTATAGATGAGACCATTATTTCCATAATGTACAAGTAAAAGCACATTGGTAGAGCGGGCGTTTCCAGTGATTAATGCTGGAAAGGTTAGGCACGGATCCCTTGTTGAGATATCACTGTGCTTTAGCAAGGATCGCTTTGCTACTGTGCGCAAAGTGGTTTGTTGTTCCAAGAGCAGTAAAGTGGTTTGTTGTTCTAATATTTCGAAGGTTGTTTTATTCAGATGTACTGGCCAAAATCACTTGAGTACTCTGTTGTTCTCAGCCCGAGGCTCCTCACTGCTCAGTGTGCAGCTGGAGGGGGGATTTTTCTTTTTTTGCATCTCAGCAGAGCAGGAAT